>NC_140963.1:49547241-49607241 GCF_056783735.1 Eptatretus burgeri
TTGTTGATTTGCCTTCAAGATTAAAACTTTTATGATATTCACTGAACCATTCTTTCTTTAGGGTTTCTTTGTCATATGCAAAAGGAAGGTCTTTATGCTTATTATGAAGATCACTCGGGTACCTCAAATCAACTTCAAAATAATAACCTTCTTCTTCCTCATTCAATTCCTCTTGAGAAGAAATAATATTCATCAAAGCCTTTTCATAATCCTTTTTTTTCCACCCACTCTAATTTACCATAAGGCAGAGATTGAGACATTGCCCATCCATACAAATTATTAGCATCAAAATACATCAAATAATGACTATCTTTTTCACTATCATAATTTGGAAGATATTTATTATTTGCTTTAGCATATCTTTTTCAACATACTTGTGATATTCCACCTCTCTTAGACTTCTCAGTCATCAAAAGCATATCTACAATCTACATCACTGATTAAATCTATATCTTGTTTTGTCATTTTCAACATTGCACTCCAAGCTAAACCAGGAGCTGTGAAATAGTGGGCAGCATCTAATCCATAACAATTTTTATTATGACAGAGTGATCGAAAAGCTTCAAACACATCAGCTAACAATAAAACATCTGTTTTTAGATACAAATCATGATATTCTCCAAGGTTCTTTATCTTAAATATTTTCCAAATTTTTGTGCGTGTTTATATTCCTTATCACTTATCTCTTCTTCATAAAGGTTATTGTAGAAACTTTCTTTTGAAGGAAGTCGTGTTTCTTTAAATCTCATAAATGAATCCATATAATCATAAGGATAAATTCCCTTACTTGTAAGAATTTTCTCTTTACTTTGAATTTTATTCCTTGTTTGAATTTCCTCTCTCGTTAGAATTCCCTCTTTAATCAGAATTTCATATTTAATCAAAATTTCCTCTTTAGTTAGAATTTCATTCATTGTTTGAATTTTCTTTATAATTAGAATTTCATCTTCAGTTAGAATTTCTTCATTAATTTCCTCATTAATTAGAATTTCCTCTTTACTTCGAATTCTCTCTTTAATCTGAATTTCCTCTTTAGTTAGAATTTCCTCTTTTGGAAGGAATGAATTAAGATTTGGAAAAGAGACCGTGGAGTTTAGATTTGATGCTGGGTCGGCTAGTCGTGTTCCCATAAACTTGCAAGAATCTAGAAACCTAATACGAGTGAAAGGTTTTGTGAACATCATTTTTGTGAATGAAATATACTTTTGACTTGTGTTTGTTGTGGCAGAAATATTCCCTGGTGTTTTTGAAAGTTCATTTATAAATCGATGTGTATCATAGTTGGCGCTGTTGTGAAGAAAGACTGGAATAAAAGAAGGAAATTTATAATTAAGATTACAACAGGAATGAGCGGGACCTCTATATTTACCAGTAAGATGACAATGATCCCTAACTTTAGACTCCTCAATTTCCTCCTCACAAATGTGACAGATATTGTTCTTTCTAAATTCTAATTTTTCTTCTTCGGTTAATTTCATCGGTTCATTTGTTTCTTTCATTAATTTAGTTCGTCTTTTTCAATCCTTTTCTTATCGTTTTACAAACTCTTGTGAAGCTTTTTTCCCACTATAATGTTCAAGTTTATTCTACTTTTCTCCAACAGATGATTTGATATAAAAACAGAAACCACAAGGAATATGTTTTTGATATTTATTTGTATGTGATTCTTTTGGATTAGGAGAAGCAGTATTTATCTTTTTTAGGATACATTCAAAATCAGCATATATCACAAATGGGTGCATGATAGATTTATGATAATCTGCAAAATAAATCTTTTCACCAGGTTTAGGCATTGTAATTACAGCTGATTTATGATTACTACAATATTTTGAATGTTGTTCTAATTGTTCTTTTGTATGAAATGAATTAAGACATCGCTTTTAAGGATATATTTTGTTTGCTGTTCTGAATACCTGAGAAGAGATTAATCTTGATAAATTATTGATGTATGTGTAATGTGAATTCTTTCCAACACTAAAATATAAAAGATCAATGTGTTTCTTCATTTTTATAGTTGTTTGAAATTTTTAATATGTGAACTTTGTTTGTATCCGTTAATCCATACACATTAACAGAAAGATTATTCTTTTCCTAAAATTTAGGAATATCTGTTAGTGGCATTGGGAATTTAAAATCTTTAATGTCCAAGGTATTCTCATATTTCATATATTGTTTTACTCTTTCTGAATTACATTTTGGTGGATGTAAGTGAGCAAGAACAGACCAGAGAAAACATTTATTATCATTGTTCTTAATATTAACAACTGCCTTCTTTGGTTTTATTACTTTTGGGAATTCAATATAAGAAGAAGCTTTAAGAGGGTTTGATTTTAGAATGTGTATATCTAAACGGATATGGGTATTTTTTTTTATATTAAATACACTTCCTACCACTGTATTATCAGCATCCTCCTCTTGTCTTGATAGTTCTTCAGAAACCCCACTATTCAAAAAATCTTGAAATGATGTTATAAAATGAAGATCTGTTCTCATATAAGGAGTTTGTTCTTCATCTTGTCTTTTCATATTCATTTTCACTCCCATATAAAATTTAAAGTTTTCATTTCTTTTAATATCTTTCTAATAACTTTTTCAACATCAGGTTTCACTATTTCAATTGATTCAGCTATTGATAATGGACCGGGTTCTCCAAATTGAAAAATCCTTATTTTTATATGCCCTTTAAATGCCCCATCAGTGTTTTCAATGTAATAGTCTCCCTTTGCTTTAAACTCATTTTTCTTGTGTTTTTGTGATTGAAGATGTCTATTATAACTCCTCTTCAAAACATCCTTTGAGCAGATATCACAATGTTTTCTTTCCAACTCAAGAGGAGATATTTGATGAAATACATTAAATGTGTGTTTGTTGGTTCGGAGGTGTTTTCTATAATGTTTATATTCGTGATTACAAACATCGCAGTACGTTGTATTCACCATATTTATATAATAAAACTTTGCTTAAACTAAAATTTTCTTGATGAAAATTTCGTTTATTTTACAGGTGAATCTGTGCTTAAAACAATTTTATCCTCCAACTTTTTTCACTTAATAAATACAATATTTCAAGACACAAAAGACAAGTTTCAATCAATCTCTTCATTTGTAAAAGATACTGAGAAATATGTCAAGGATGTAAAATTGAACAAAGATAAATATAACAACTATTGGATAAAAACAATTATGGTAAATAATATGAGTTCTTCAATTTCCTTCAGTGGAAGGGCTTTTAGTATACCTGGAAGAACATCAATTAAAGTATCTCTAGCAAAAGTTTCTCCTCTCCTTCTGGTAATATATTCAAAACTAGAAAAAGCAATGAAACAAGAAAAAGTATCAAAAAATAAAAACCTTATGGATGAAGCTTGAGAAAGAAAAGATAACACCATCTGTAATATGCAAGGAGAAATTTGTATTTTTTTCAACAACCCTAAAGATGTAAATCCTGATGAAATAAAGGATGTTAATATATCAGGTGAAATGACATTTCGTTCAATAGTAGTTGAGGATCATTTTAAAATTACCTTTAATTTAAAAAATGTTGTAGTTGAATCTGGTAATGAAAAAAGTATATCGATATCGATGGTAATATTATTAAATATGAGTCAATATGCAACTGAAAGTATAGTTGAATTTCAGTTTAAGTAAAGTTTTACTTTATAAATATGCTCGACTTCCCTGATTTTCCATATGATAAATTTGAGAATTGTCCTGCGTGTGATAGAGTGGGATTAAACACAGAGTCAAAAGCCTATAAACAATGTATATTCTGGGATTATCTTCTAATTCATGAAAACAAAAAAATTTTAAATGAAAATAATTCTTTTCGATTTACACCACAAATGAATTACTTTACAAGATTGAGTAGAGAAATGAATGTGAAATATGAGGGTGATAACACACCTTTCCTTACAAGGGAAGAAACAGAACGTATTAGAGAAATGTTCAAGGGATTGTTGTTATATATAATTCATGATTGTCATTTTCAGGGAAATATCAACACAAGATATCATGTGAATAAAATAATGGATTATCTTGAAATTAAACCTGAACTTACGATAATATATCGAGTTTCTAAAAAAACCAATAATAAATTAAATAACCTGTTTTCCAAATACAGTATATAAATGAATGATTTTTTTACCCATTTGGGAAAATAAGATAAAATTTAACAATCATAAAAATCTTCCAAATTCATTAAGATGTCTCATAGTTGGTTCAAGCGGATGTGGAAAAACCTGCTTACTTTTGAAGATGCTCCTGACTCCCATATTTTTAGATTATGATAATTTAATAATTTTCACAAAGTCGAGTTTTCAACCAGAGTATCAACGACTCTCACAAGGTTTTAATGCTGGTCTTCAAAAAGAAGATATAATCGGTTTATTTAAACTTTAAAAAAAAACCTAAATGATTATAACATTGAAGATATAATACAACTATTTTGTGATACACAGAGATGTAAAAAGAAATCAAAACCGATAACTTGTATTCTGAGTAATAATACAGATGATATACCGTCTCACCCAAGATTTGGATAAATCAAAACAGAACCTCGTTAGCTTTGATGATTGTGTTAATGGGAGAAACCAAACGGTAATGGACAGCTACAACACAAGAGGGAGACATTCTTCTTGTAATTGTATTTATCTCAGTCAATCATACTTTCAACTTCCTCGTCGTTCCATCAGAAACAATGCGAATACTTTTATTTTATTCAAGTTAAATTCAATAGATATAAACAATTTTTGGAGAGACAATTGTTCTACATTATGCAGTAAAAAAGAATTTGCGGATTACATGAAGCACACGACTGAAAAATATAAATATATTGTTGTGAAACAAGATGAGATATTAAATGATATTTTCCAATAAATAAATGGATGCGAAAGAAAGAGCAAGAAGAGTTGAGGAACATCAAGAGTTGGTTTAAAAGTTGTAAAACAACAGGAAGACATAAAGAAGAAACGCAGACAGAAACTAACGGGCGAAGAAGCATTTGAAAGAAAACAAGAGAAATTTTTTAAACCACTTTAAAAAACTTCCCAAGAAAAAAATTAAAGATGTTTCCACAGTTCCCACAGTGGAATATACTCCTAAAAAACTTCAAATGTTAAAATATTTTGATCAAATGACAGAGGAAGAATTAGAGCATTTAGGAGAATTAGAATATGATGATGAAGGTTTATTTCAACAACTGGAAGAGATTAATCACCCCCCTGCTTACATTGTGAATGCTCTTCAAAACAATGAATATTCAGCGGATTCAAAAACCAAAGCAGGACTCATTCCAACAGAACAACCAGCAATATTTCATCTTGTTCAAGAAAAGGTATTGATATTTAATGATGAATTAAAGTTCTTAAGTTCTGCTCAACCCCCTGTTAAACTAACTCCGAGATTAATGTTTCTTCTCACAAAAGATGGAAGACAAGGTTCAACTGTGAGGGATGACTCAAAGTATATTGATAAACCATTGGATATAAAAAAGAATGATGTTAGAGTATATATTGATCTGCTGAACACTCTTAATTATAGGGTTAGTATTTCTGGTAAAAGTCGGAAAAATGAGAAGGAGAAACACATTATTCAGGCTTTAAGTATCCTTGGTTCAGGTATTAGTTTTCTTCCAAATGACCCATCACAATTAGTTAATAGACTGTTATTGTTGTTGGGTAGTAAGAAAGCTGGAAATAACAATTGTTTTCATGAAGCATCAGCCATTTTAGACCAGTTGATGAACATGAAAATAATTAATAAATCTCAATATAAAGATATTTTATCTCGTATTAAATAAGATGAGAAGCACAATCCTGAGTTTTAATTTCACAACAAGCGACCACGCATCTTCATTCCCATACCCACTACAACTTGACCCAACAAAAGAATATGAGGCATCTTTATTGTCCATGGAAACTTATAATACCTTATTTAATATAACCGATAAAAATGACAAGTTTAGTTATAATCCGGTAAGTGGATACAAAACGATAACAGTCTCACCCGGAGCATAAGAGATTTCTCAAATATCTTCCGAAATTGCTCGTCTTATGAAAGAACAGGATGATGAACCAAAAAATATTGTCATAGGCATTCAAAAACATACTTCAAAATCAACGATTAAACTTAAAAATAACTACAAGGTTGATTTCACAATTGATAATTCATTTAGAGGGTTATTGGGTTTCTCCTCAAAAAAGATTGAAACTAATGGGACGTTTTACAGTGATAATGTCATTCAAATATCCTCAGGAATAAATTCGGTAATAATTCACTGTGATTTGATTGATGGTGCTTATAATGATGGAATAAAAACAAATACAATATTTTCATTCAGTGCATACTCAACCCCAATTGGTTATAAATTCAATATGGAACCCAAAAATTTCGTTTATCTCCCTGTGTCAGGAAAAAGCATACACAGAGTAAATTTTAGGATAACCGACCAAGATAATCGTATGATTTCTTTTAATGGGGAAGTTATATCCATCAGAATTCACCTCCGTGAAGTTTTCCAAGAAATAAATACAATGGTTATTGTGAGGAAACACGAGTTGGGAAAATATAAAATAATTACAGGGGATGGGATGTTCCTTTCCCCATACTACAAGGGTGAAGGTATGTATCTTGGTAGAGGATACTATAAACCTAAGAGACAAAGGGGTGTCTGACGTCAATTTCGAGGAGATGGGATAATTGATACTCTAATGGGTATCGGGTCAACGATTCTTAAACATAAAGACCTAATTGGTTCAACTGCTTCTGTTGTGGGAAATGTAGCAGATGCTGTAAAGAGCATAAAAGATGCCCAAAAGGAATCTCATAAATTACAAGCAATTAAAGAAATTAAAAAAGGTAAAACTCAGTTGTCTCCCCAAGAACGACATAAAATAATTCAAATACTTGGGTCAGGGTTTCAAAAGTTTTAACATCTTTTTTCCTCAATAAATACAAGTATGGAAGCAAATGATAGTATCTATGATTTGGATGATACCATTGTCATCTCAAACTCCACTAAAAAAGATTACTTCAAGGTAAATGCAATAACTGGAACAGACTGGAATGCAAATGGTACAAAAAGTTTTGAAATAAATAATAAACAAACCGATTTGAATCTATCCGAAAGTTTCTTGTTGTGTAAATTTAAATTCACGAAGGCTGGAAATAACACAAACGTGACACTCGTGAATGATTTCTTCTGGAAAATGTTTGATAGTGTTCGTTTGTACATTTGAACACAAGAAGTTGAAGCGGTTGATTATGTCTCTGCTGTATCTGAAATGATGAAATTTACACTATATACATTCAGTGATAGAATGGGAAACGGGGCTGTCGAAGGTTTTATTCCTGATATGTCAACGGGAACAACGACAGACCCTGGGTATACTCAAAGGAAAGGAACGTATACTGATGATACAAAAGCAGTTAATAGTTTTACTGTGGCAGTTCCTCTTAAAGGTATATTTGGATTTTGTGATCATGATAAAGTTCTGTATGGTCTTAAAATTAGATTTCAACTACAAAGGAATGATAATGAAAATAGATTACTTTTTGGTGTTGCTAGTGCTTTTGGTGATCAGAATAAATTTGTAATTGAGGAAATGAGTTGGTATATTAGTGAATATACTCCGAATCTTAAAAAAGAAGAGTTGTTGAATAGAAGACTTAACTCAAAGAAACCACTCAGTGTATCATACCTCAAAAGAAGATGTCAACACGTTATACTAAACCAAACCACTTACACGTGGAATTTGGGTGTTCTGGAAGGAAAGCCACGATATCTGTGGATCATTTTTAAAAAAGCAGATGGCGCTACTGCTACTGATAAGAAGAATGCATTGAGTGATAATGCTATGGTGAAACAACTTCGTGTTTCTCTAGATGGAACATTTTATCCACGAGATAGATTGGAAATTAATTGGGAAAAAAATGATTATGCTGAAGCATACAAGTCTTACCAAAAGGTGTGTGAAAGTAATGGAAATAAAGAACCTATTTTGGATATGACAGCATTTAAAAGTTTGAATACAATCTATGCGTTTGACCTGAGTGCTCAAAAGAAAACTATAAAGTCTAATCGAGTGGATACTTCCCTATACATTGAAAGAGGAGAGAGAGAAGAAGTTGATGCATATTGTTTGCTTTTGGAAGAAACAGAATTACACATTAATACAGATAATGGTGTCATGATTAGTCTCACATAATTTTTTGTTAAATAAATGAGTGGCAAAGTACCAACTGGGGTATATGTAAATCAAATCAATCTTCATAAACTATCATCTTGTGTTCAAAATCAAAAGCCTTGTACGATTAACGTTAATACAATTCAGAGAAAAGGAGCAGTAAGAATTGATGTTTTGCTCACAAGAGAACAGGTTAAAATCTTGAACGATACTGGCTCATTTAAAATTAAAATGACAAAACCAATTTTGAAAAAATATTCAATAAGAGAGACGAGTGGAGGATTTCTCCCATTTCTAATTCCTTTATTTGCTGGTTTAAGTGTGGTTGGAGCATTGACAGGTGGTATTTCAACAGCGGTGAAAACTGCCAACGAAAGGAAGGCTCAACTCCGGGCTCAAAAAGAATTGGAAAGACATAACAAAGAGTTGGAGAAACAAATTAGTGGAAGTGGTGTAATTGTAGATTTTGCTGAAAAACTTGAAGGTCTGCCTGATAAAGCGAGATTGTTATTTGGAGATATGCTTTCTTCGATCGCACAAGCAGGTGTAAAATTAACTAAAAGGGGTAATGGATTATATCTTTCTTTTTAATAAATGAGAATTGATGAGTGGTTAAAAGAATTTGGAAAGAAAACAACATCAAATTTACAACTTGTCAAATATTGTAAGAAATTAAAAATTCATAATGTGGTTATTTGTATGAGAGATGAATTAACAAATGTGCCTAAATGTACAAAGAATATTATTATGAACTTAGAAGATAATAATGGGAACAGTTCTCATTGGGTTTGTCTTTTTAATAATCAAGACAAATATTATTTTGATGGTTTTGGTCTTCCACCACCTGTTGAATCATAAAATTCTTACAGAATGGTGTTTATCAAACATTTCAAGTCCAAGAATTAAATTCCAAGTGTTGTGGGCAATTATGTCTATATGTGTTATTTCAACTCGACAAAAATTAAAATTTTTATGACATTTTTTTAATCTAATATAAATGACATGTTGGTAAAGATGGTTCTATCTTTGGTGTATCCCAAGAACTGGATATTGATTTATCAAATTATTACACAAAGGCACAGGCTGAACAACATAAATATAATATAACCAAAAATATTAATATGAAAAATGCTTATAAATTAAAAAATTATCCAACCCTGACTGACACGAATGACTTGGTGAGATTAAGTGATTTATCACAATATATATGTATATATATATATATATATATATATATATATATATATATATATATATATATATCCTTCATTAAACGCCGTGTATTCCAAAGATACAGAAGTGTTGATTTTATCTCCAGGTCATACAGAATTCACAGTTCGAATTAAAATAAATTTTTATAAAGAAGGGCGTATCATTTGTATGCGAATAGAACAATGGGGGTATGATATGAAAGATTTCGGGTATAATTGGTCATTTAAAATTGACCTAAAAGACCTGGAACAATTAAATCAGTCTCGTAAGGAAGAATATTATCCACTTGGTAAAGAGAATGAGTTTTGTGGAGCCACGATTAGTAAACAACAAATAAAATAATTTAATAAGGGTAAATATAATAATGGTTTTGCCCTAGTTTATATCATGAAAACAGAAAAAAACAGGATTACATATAATAAGTCGGGAAATACAAAATGATTTAACTCTGGGAAGATGGGGAGGAGTTTCATGTCAATATTATTCTAGCATATATTTCTAATACATAAATGATGGCAAGAAGGCTTCAAGAAAATTATCATTTCTATGTCCAAGCATACCTTCAAGAAAAGGGTATTCGGTATTTTAATAAATATGTTCTCCAACAAAAGAATGAGGTATTTTCAATAAAAGATTGGCATTATGCTGATGTTGATAAACCGACAACTTTAGATTTAATTTGAATGTTAAATAATGAAAAAAATTATAGAGTTAAGAAAATGTTAGGCTCTTTTAGAAATTCAAAAGAAATTTTATTGGTTTCCTGTTGTAAAAAAAATTATTTTGGATACAGGATAACAAGAAATCCTGATGAATATATGTATGATATTCTATGGGGTGTAAGCGATTCAAGGATAGTAAGGGACGAGGAAGTTGAAGAGAGAGAAGAGGAGGAAAAGGAGAAGAGAGAGAAGGAGGAGAGGGAGAAGAAAGAGAAAGAGGAAAGGGAGAAGAAAGAGAAGGAGAAGAGAGAGAGAGAGAGAAGGAGGAGAGGGAGGAGAGGGAGGAAAGAGCAAGACTGAATAAATATGAAAATATGGAAACCAGTGAGATTAAAAAAAGATTGGTGGTATTACAGAAAATAACTCAACCCACCGAGGAGGAAAACAAAGAATTGACAAGTCCATCAACAATATTTTTGACAAGACTGTTTTCAAGGACAGGATATTGACTTTGATTAAAAAAAAATTCCTTTTTTTCTTAAATAAATGGAGGAGAGAGTGAAGGCATTTCTAAGGATTCTTTATGTTTTAAAAAGTAAGATTCAAATGTGCATGTTGGAAACTAAAAATGTTTTCGCTCTCTGTAGGAATTTTTCTCATAAATAAATGAGTTATTGTCTCAAATGTAAAAAGAAAACTAATACTAAAAAATATTTCGTATTTTAAAAGTAAAAATAACAGGGTTATACAAAAAGGTCTTTGTTCGGTGTGTGGTTCAAAAAAAAATCAATTTATCTCCAAACACAAACTCAGAGGAGATATACAAAAGTTTTTATCAGGAAGTAAATTTACAACTACTGGAATACCAGGGGAATTACATCTACCAGGGTATTCTTTCTGTGATCCAGGCACAAACTTGGATAGAAGATTAGATGAGGCAGACAATCCTAAATCCTGGAGTGACCCCATCAATAGAGTTGATGAAGTGTGCATGAGACACGATATTGATTATGGGAATACCACAACTTTCGAAGAAAAGCATGAAGCCGACAGATAAATGTTGTATAATTTGTCTCTGATACAAAATCCAACCTTGAAAGAAAAAGTTGATAGGTTCATCGTGAAGAAGATGATCAGTGCTAAATTGAAACTTGGAAATTCAAAAAACTTATAGGCTCTAATTATGTCATTAAGATTGAAGACCAATTTGCTGATGAATTACATAAACCAATATTCACAAAGTTTCAGAGAAGGAAGGTTTATTCCAAGGAATTTGATTATATCTGGTCCGCTGATTTGATTGAACTCAATAATGATAAGGGGTACAAGTATGCTTTAACCGTTATTGATTTGAGGAGTAGATACGCATGGGTTGTCCCTTTAAAAAACAAAACAGGTAGTACTCTTATGTTAGCCTTTCAACAGATATTTAATAAAAGTAAGAGAAAACCTAAAAAATTGTGGACTGATGAGGGGAGAGAGTTTTATAACAAGACATTTATGAATTTTCTAAAAAATAACAGTATTACATTATACAGCACCTTTAATGAAGGGAAGGCCGTTGTTGTTGAACGTTTTAATCGTACCTTAAAAGAGAGACTATATAAAAAATTCACACAACTCGGTTCACAACAATGGTCATCTTTTATTCAGGATATTGTGGATAAGTATAATGACACGATTCACACGTCAACAAATATGAAACCATCAGAAACATTTACAAAATTAAAATATGAAAAAGAGATTAATGTCAGAAAACCAAAGTTCAAAGTTGGTGATATCGTAAGAATATATAGGTAGAAATCTCATTTTTGAAAAAGCTTATATTAAATGATGGACGAACGAACTTTTTAAAATTGTTTATGTAATAGATACAGTTCCTTGGACTTATAAGATATATAATTTAGAAGGGGAAGAGATTTTAGGTTCATTTTATTCACAGGAATTACAAAAGACAAAGTTTGAATGAAATTTTTTTTGACCACCCACACAAACCCCTGTCCCAACAAACCCCTGTTCCAACAAACCCAACTCTATTAAACACCATATCGCAGGAAGTACATTTTCTATCATGTCCGAGTTGCATATGCTTCTTCAGATTAAAAATACTACTAAATGTTTTATTACAGATTTTACAATGTCTTAGTTGTTTTCTCTTGACGAGTGTATGAATTTTAGAATCCATTTATTAACCAATAATTGAACTATAATTTTATGCTTAAACTAAATGTTTTTTCCCATTAAAAAAACAACAATTATTAAGCAATTTACGATCTCTTTTAGCTGAAGGATCCTTCATTAGAGCAAGACATTCCTTTAAAATTGGTAATGATTCCTTTATTTTTTTCACTTTATTTTGGCTTTAAAAAGGCCTCGATAAATGACATCATTATTTTAACAATAGACTCTCTAAAACTAGAATACTCATCACCATAGTTTATATTTTCAGTTATTATTTCAAAATAATAAAAGATTGTTTCAAAATCACTTTCAAACTTATCTATATTTGGTTTATCTGGAACATTTTATCATTCAGCTTCAAGTTGTTTGATAAACATTTTAAGAGAGTCCATTTATGAGTAATTTTTTTACTTAAAACTAAATGCTTAATTCACCCATAATATTCATCAATTTACGTTTAACTTCCTCAATTTCTATTAAATTTAAGCTTATTTTATTATAATCATCCCCATTTACAATTGACCTAAATCTCATGATTCTTCTTACACCCTTCTTATGAATATCCTTGAATGGACTGAAAACTTTGATGGTTATCAATTGAACAATGAAAAAACAATTTACTATAATCTCAAAATGATATGTGGCTCAGGAGGTGGTCAAACAAGAGCATTAAGAGAAGTTTATCATTTCCTAATGGCACAAAAGGGGTATCTTAAAAAATATAAAGATTCAAATGTTTTATTTTAAAATATTTTAGATGGGGATTATTGTGCAAAGAAAATTGAACTATTGAAGGAATTTGAGAATGAACAAATCTTTATAGCTTCAATGAGTGAGCTAAACAATATGCATTGGTTAATTAAAAAAATTGTTCATCCATCCACGTCAAACCTCATCCACATAAACCCGACCCAACGACCCCATGTCCCAATGACAACGACCCCCTGCCCACACAAACCCCTGCCCCAACCCCTGCCCACATAAACCCTTCCCAACGTCCCCACGTCCCCACATCCCAACGTCCCCACGTCCCCACGTCCCCACGTCCCCACAAACCCCTGCCCACACAAACCCCTGCCCACACAAACCCCACCCCCCCTCTTCCCACTCCCCACCCTTCCCCACACACAACATGTTTATTTAATTAACAAAAAGTGTCACTCTGTTAAAAGGGGAGACAAATAAATATACCTTGGGATAAAAGGGGGTTTACTTTTTAGGGAAAAAAAATATGAATCGCTGAAAATCCGCCATTAACTTACATGGGGAAAAGTGAGCCAGAATCATTATATTCACCCTACATATATATGTATATGTATATATCTATATATATATATATATATATACATATATACATATATATATACATATATATATATATATATATATATATATATATACATATACATATATATATATATATATATATGTATATATGTATATATATATATATATATATATATATATATATATATATGTATGTATGTATATATATATGTATATATGTATATATATGTATGTATGTATATATATATATATATATATATATATATATATATATATATATATATATATATATATATATATGCCTGGTGTTGGCTTAATGGTTAGGGTGGTGGGCTTAGGATCTGAGGATCCTGAGTTCAAATCCCACTCGGCTGTTGAATTAATACCAGGTGGGGTTGACTCTGCCTGTCATCCTTCCGAGGTCGGCAAAATGAGTGCCAGCATGCTGGTATCCTGTGTCGGAGTGGCGACCCGTCCAGAATTGTACCCAATAGCCAAGGAGACTGCTTAGGCAGCACCAACGCTCTGCACAGAGTATGGTCCCAGTGGATGGATGGATATATATATATATATATATATATATATATATATATATATATATATATATATGTATGTATGTATGTATATATGTATATATATATATATGTATGTATGTATGTATATATGTATATATATATATATATATATATATATATATATATATATATATATATATATATATATATATATATTGTCGCGGATTCGCGCCCGCCGGCGTGCTGACGGCCACGTAACTCGAATCGCGGCACGTCGCCCACCGGACGGACAATCCAGTCGTGACCCTCTCGGACTAACGCCGGGAACCAGTCACGGGTGGACCTTTCGGTCTCACCGCGATGGAGCCAATCGGCCCCCGCGTGGGATAGGGTTGCTCGCCAAATTCGACCTACCTAAGTACCCACACGGAGGGTAGACCGGGCGATCGCACCTCGCCGCAGGTCGACTTCGGACACGGGCCACTTAAGCGACCCGTTCCGTACTATCGGGATAACCGAGCGGTGTTATCGTCGGCCTCGACGGTTCGATTAATTATCGGGCGTATTCAGCCCACTACCAACCCTTTACGTGAAGCAAGATGAGGATTCAATGAGAGAAATGACGAAGCGAAGCGGGAAACAGTTCAACATAAAGCACATTTATTTCGCGATGAACGGAAAGCACACATATACAATTCCACCAAAAGCACATAGAAAAGAAGAAGACAAAAAGCAAATGCGACAATGCAGATCTAATACCGATTACGCGAGCACACGGCAACACTTATACAATTTTACTTCACAGACGGCGCCGACAACACACATTCCCAAAACAAAAGAAAAGAGAACCACCCTCCAGGATGAGGGGGTAGGCGGGCCTGGGGCCGAGACCGTGTCGGGCCTACCCGTCTGGTGATGAGACGCGGAGCGGCGGTGGTGCCTCAACTCCGCGGGCCTCGCGGACAGTGTCTGGTGGGGGGTGGGAAGGGGGCCCCCTTGGTCGCACTATCTCAGCGCGGGGGGAAACAGGAGGGGGTTGCTGATGCTCGGGGAAAGGAGGATTTTTACTCTGTCTCGGGTCCCGCGACGAGCGTCTCCACCTCGATCAGGTCGCGCCGTCGGCCTCCCTGGTGTGCAGCTCCCGGCACCGACGCGAGCACCCCCTCGTCTGCCTTCGCCGCCGCCGCCTCTCCACAGCTCCGTCCTCTTCGCTCCGACTCCAACTCCGAACTCTTCCTCCTGCGAACTCAACTGCTTCTCAACTTCCCACGCACACCTCACCCCAACGCACACGACCACACTTTTCTGACGAACGCAGCCGCTTATATAAGCCCCGTGGCTTCGCCTTTGACCCCCTGCCTTCGACCTTTCACCTCGCTCCCCATTGGCCCGAGAAAAAGTGGGCGTGAATGCTTTTTGATCCATGAATTTGCATATAGCGACTGCCCTCCAACGCCCTGGAGGCGGGGCCAAATCGCCCCTCTCTCACCGATTGGACGGAACAAAAGTGGGCGTGAGTCGTTTTTGATCCGTTTTTGGAGCGGAAAGTCCGTGGTTTTGTACACGCTGTTCGGCGCGCGCCCTGCACGAGTCCAATACCGGTACCCACCAGCGGCGCAAGAACAGTGGCGATGCGACGGTTGCGAGGTGTGACGGCAAAGGTCGTGGCTGCTGTGGTGAAGCGGCGTTGTGGTGGGTGGTTGATGTTGTGACGACTGTTGAGACGTGGTTGGTGGTGGTAATAATGGCGGTTGGTCCAAAATAAAGATACTAAAAGAAAAACGGCTATCCTGAAGAGTCGCAGCACGCATAAATGACATGTATTCCCACTAGACAACGGGTTTGGGCCTAACTACACATATACTTACCGAGATATCTCACCTAAGGGACCTGAATGGTGGTTTGCGAATTTGGTAACCACAACACTACCCCCTCCCCTTTTTACAGACTCGTCCCGAGTCGTCAAATTCTCGTGTGCCATCATGTGTAGTTTTCCCCTAGTACATTTTACCTACGGATCCCTGAGTGCGACATTCATGGTATTCGTGTCCCCAAAATAAATAACCTGAGGGCTGCGTAACTACCTAAACAAACTCACTCACACGGACGACTAAAATAAAATTGCCGGCGCTAGGACAGACATGCCGGGGGCGCACTCACACCTACAGTACATCTTAACTTAACTTACAAATTTTACACTAAACCATGGCCCAGGATCAATGAACCCCGCAAAAAAAAGCAGTTAGCAGGGAGCCAGGCTGCTCGCATGCAGTCCCCGGCTCAAAACAATGCAGGTGACAGGGAACGTGGCCGGCCGCCCACACGCAGTCCAAGGCCCTCCCTTTTGAACTGAACGCAGCGAACCACAACGGTGCCTGGGCTGCACAAACGCAGTCTCCGTGCCAGCTCAAGTGGCACACGCAATGAACACAACGGATGGATGGATGAACACAACATGGTGCACGGGCCGCCACTGCAGGCCCGTGTTGTAGCTGCCAACAGGGCAGTCCCTGCAGCTTGCAAACTGTTGCCTTGACCCTGGCGCACAAGGAAATGAACAGGGGGGGCAAAGCAAAAATTGAACGGGGCTGGTGAACGTGGGCAGTGGGCATGGCATGGCAAAGGCAGCAGGCAAACACAGCCCGCAGAAGAAGGCGGCTGCAGGCAAATGCAGCCGGCAGATGAACTGGCCGGCACAGGCCTTGAAGAAAAACAGCCAGCAGATGATCCGGCCGGCACAGGCCCCGCAGCAACACAACAGCTGCCGATGAAGTGGGCCGGCACAGGCCTTGAAGAACAACAGCCAGCCGGCTGAAGTGGCCAGCCTTTGCCGTTCAGTGGAGGTTGGTGGAGGGAGTGCGGTGGTGCTGGCCACTCGGAAGGCGGGCTCGGACCTACCGACCTGTCTCCCTCCCACCTATCGCCTTTGCCTGTCACTGTACATACCCACTCCCTTAATTTGTCAAACCCCAATTTAGCCCCAACTTTTTTTTTTTTTTTTTTTTTTTTTTACTTCCCCACTATAAATCGTCCCCTAACCCCCTTTACTGTCCTTGTTCGGCTAACCTATCCTGTCACCTAGCCTACTCCCCACCCCTACGTTCCCTTCCCGGAGGGGAATAAGGGAGAGCTAACGTACTGTGTCGAGGCCCAACGAAGCCTCAGGATGGCCTCCCCAGAGTTCAGCGATCTATAACACAAAGTGGGTCCAGCGGCCCACAACGAGAGCGAGGGGATGGATGGTGCGGAGGGGTACACTTCCTAATCTACCCTAACCATTTAACTGTTAAACTACCCCGGGGCTTTCAACAAGCGCCTCTCGCTTAAACTATTGGTTCTAACAACCCAGATTCCCGTCGCCTGTGTTGGTGTCCTTACAATTTCGGGCCTCGCCCCCCAATTTTCTCTCCGTGCCCTCACACGGTCTCATGGCTGGGACACGTGGCTCCCTTTGGCAGGCACGACCCTCTGCCGAATCTCCCGCTATGGCACCCCCGGGCACTACACTGCCTCCGAGCCTACCAGCTCCCTAAACACCGGGGAGTGCCCCCCATGGCACCTCCCCTGAAACGCACACGTGGCAGGCTGGCTTCCCGGGCCCCTTTCCGAGGGTCACCCTTGCCCACAACACTGCCCACGCGGCTAATGGCGCCCCGGGCCCCCGCACCAAGCAGGCGCACCCGTGCCCACTACGCTATCCCGGCCCCCCATGGGCCCTTGGCCTACCACGGCCGACTAGCCTGGTGCCCGGGGTACCCACTCAGCGATACTCACCTTTCGCAGCCACGCTCCCAAGCCCGTCAACAGGGCTCCTGCACCCCTCCAAACGGGTTTCGAGCCTACACTCCCACCAACAACAAAACGACCTCCATTTTTCAATTTGACTAACCCAGCTAACTCACTTTACTCTGACCCCGGGGTCCCTTGGGCGGGAGTCACTCCTCCCCCCAATCACTCATCGCACCATGCAGTCCCCATTCGCTCCATACACACAGACCCGCTGGCCTCACTCACTCACTAAGCACATGCTTCCACTTCACTCACCAACAACTCTTCAACACACTCACCACTGAACTCTGCCATCCTTCTATCTGCATCCCCTAACTAACTCGTGCTCCCACGTCGTCCCTTAAACTAGTAGCACATTCCTTTTAACACTACGTAGCTAAACTACGTCAACTCTACACACTCAAAATCTGTCTCTGTCTCCAAATCATCAAAAATCATTTCCCATTTTCCCATCCTAAATCTGGCTACAATCCCTCTAACTAATCCATTCCACGGACTCCATGAGGACTTACCCCTGCCCCATGAAGTCGGTCTAACTAAGCTAACCCTTCCCCCTAACTAGTTTCCATCCTGTGCCCAGGTAAGGGGGTCTTCCACCCCTTGCCCAGGAATCCTGTGCACCCGAAAGTGAGGCTTGTTTTTTTTTGTTTTTACATGCGCAGCACCAGCGCGGCAACTCGCGCACTTTGCACCTGCCCGTGACGTCATGCAGCTGTACGTGTTCCTCGTCCCTCCTTGGACGGTACCATCCGGCAGGGATACCCCTCCTGCCGGATTCCAACCCCACGTGCAGCCATGACGTCACCGTGCGCATAAAAAAAACACAAGCCCCACGTCTCGAGGGGTTCCCCACGCGAACACATGTGCTTTGCCCGTTGGAGCCTAACACACACGATCGCGTGGAGAACCCGTCCGGTCCAAATCCGTAATCCTGCCTAAACTTTGTCCGTTCGCGGGATCGGCAAATCCACCGCTGGCGTTTCCGGACCGGGACTTCACTCTCGCAAGCGTGCACGTGGGGGTCTCGTGCGTTGCACAGCACGGACCTCGTGCTCACTGCTGGGTGAACCCGGCACGGTCCCCGAAACAACTACAGCCGCTACTCGGCTTTCTTTCTTCTGTCGCCGTCGTCGTCGTCATTCAACACACGCACACCTGCGTGTTACGACGCTCACAGTCCATTCCATCACATTCACACCGGGAGACGCGGCTGCGTGCTCTCGCATGCCAACCGACATCTCCCTCACATACCGCTCTCTCACACACACGGTCTCCCTTGCACACAGCGACCTTGCACACGGCCGTTCACTCACGCATGCTACCTCCCTCGCACACGGTGCCTCACCCACACACGCGGGGGTACTCACACACGGTTCCTCACTCACACACGGTCCCTCATCCACACACGGTGCCTCACCCACACACGCGGGGGCACTAACCCGCGGTGCCTCACTCACACACGCGGGGGCACACAACCGCGGTTCCTCATTCACACAGGCCGTTTCATCCACACACACGGCCTCACTCACACACAGTGCCTCATCCACACACGGCGTGCTGGGAAGCACGTACTCCGGCACCATCGCCACCACACCACTCACACACGGGGTCGCTTCCACACACGGTGCCGCACTCACACCTTGCACCACACACACAGGGACAACCACCCTGGGGATTTGTGTCCCCACAAGGGTCTCCGGGGCCTCTATACCCCCCAAGCTCTCCGTGCACCTGTCCACAGCACCCGTCCCCTCAACCTCGCAAAGCACGACCGAACTCACCTGGTCGTGACTCGCCTCAAGGGGGCATACTCCCTCCCCTCGTTCCTGGAGAAGGCCATCCCGCTGCTCGCACTGGGTCTCTACCCAGTCCGCCAGCTCACCCCCATTGTCCTCCACTACCTCCGTGTGTGTGTGTTCGTCTCGAACCTTGTCCAATTCATGCAGTCTCTCCTCTATTTTTTCTGTCTCCCGTGTCTCTATACATTTATAAGTTTCTGTTGTCCCCTCCTGTCTATTAGTCTCCGCTTCTTTCTGGCGTCTTTCCCTCATCTTTATGGAGGTCAACCTTGCTTTCTCTTTAAGTCGCTCCCGTCCTTCCCTGTTTTTCACTCCTTGCTCTTTCACGATTTCCGCGTACCTCATCCTTGCTTTCCGTATTAATTGTTCTTTTCTCTCCCTCGCAATTACTTTCACCTCGTCTCTTGTCTCCCGAATTACTTTTTCCTTACCCGCCTCCACCGCGGGCCCGACAGCCGTTGCACCCCCTTCCAGCTCGTTCGCTCCCACACGTAGAGTCGCCATTTTAAACTCCCTGCAAACGGCCTTCATGCCCGCCTGCAGGCATCGGCCCATGTTCTGTGTCTCACCCCGTAGTTCTTTCATTTCCTCCTTCATTTGCTGTGTATTCGCATCCATCGTCGTTTTCACTTCATTTGTATTTGTATCCATCTTTTCGTTCATTCCTTTTATTTCGTTTTTCACTTCGTTTGTCATTGCCGCCAGCATGGCGCATAGCTGGGCCATGTCGGGTGCGCTTGGGTGAGCCGTTTCGGCAGGGGTTGGGGAAGGGTTTTGGTGGAGAGGGGGAGGGGAGGTGTCATACACCGCGGCCGCTGCCGCACCCATTTCGGGCTCTGGGTTCAGTTGGGCGAGTTCGTTTTTCTGTACAACCAACATTTCCTGCACGGGGATTTCATCCTGAGCCATGGATTCTACACATTCAATCCATTTCTAATACCCCCGGCTCCCGCTCGCCTTGAGACGCCATCTTCCTTCTCGTGAAGGTTTAATTTCGCTCGCTCGTAATTTGGAGGGAATCGGGGGTCGCTTCTCTCACCCCTGGACCGATTCCCGTGAATTTCGCTGGAGACAGGAGAGCCTGTTGTCCCGCTCTCCAATACCAGTGCCGCGAGGAGGGCGATGGATTTGTATCCCACTCCTGACACCAGTGTTGCGGATCTCGCGCCCGCCGGCGTGCGAACGGCCACGTAACTCGAATCGCGGCACGTCGCCCACCGGACGGACAATCCAGTCGTGACCCTCTCGGACTAACGCCGGGAACCAGTCACGGGTGGACCTTTCGGTCTCACCGCGATCGAGCCAATCAGCCCCCGCGTGGGATAGGGTTGCTCGCCAAATTCGAACTACCTAAGTACCCACGCGGAGGGTAGACCGGGCGATCGCACCTCGCCGCAGGTCGACTTCGGACACGGGCCACTTAAGCGACCCGTTCCGTACTATCGGGATAACCGAGAGGTGTTATCGTCGGCCTCGACGGTTCGATTAATTATCGGGCGTATTCAGCCCACTACCAACCCTTTACGTGAAGCAAGAAGAGGATTCAATGAGAGAAATGACGAAGCGAAGCGGGAAACAGTTCAACATAAAGCACATTTATTCGCGATGAACGGAAAGCACACATATACCATTCCACCAAAAGCACATAGAAAAGAAGAAGACAAAAAGCAAATGCGACAATGCAGATCTAATACCGATTACGCGAGCACACGGCAACACTTATACAATTTTACTTCACAGACGGCGCCGACAACACACATTCCCAAAACAAAAGAAAAGAGAACCACCCTCCAGGATGAGGGGGTAGGCGGGCCTGGGGCCGAGACCGTGTCGGGCCTACCCGTCTGGTGATGAGACGCGGAGCGGCGGTGATGCCTCAACTCCGCGGGCCTCGCGGACAGTGTCTGGTAGGGGGTGGGAAGGGGGCCCCCTTGGTCGCACTATCTCAGCGCGGAGGGAAACAGGAGGGGGTTGCTGATGCTCGGGGAAAGGAGGATTTTTACTCTGTCTCGGGTCCCGCGACGAGCGTCTCCACCTCGACCAGGTCGCGCCGTCGGCCTCCCTGGTGTGCAGCTCCCGGCACCGACGCGAGCACCCCCTCGTCTGCCTTCGCCGCCGCCGCCTCTCCACAGCTCCGTCCTCTTCGCTCCGACTCCAACTCCGAACTCTTTCTCCTGCGAACTCAACTGCTTCTCAACTTCCCACGCACACCTCACCCCAACGCACACGACCACACTTTTCTGACGAACGCAGCCGCTTATATAAGCCCCGTGGCTTCGCCTTTGACCCCCTGCCTTCGACCTTTCACCTCGCTTCCCATTGGCCCGAGAAAAAGTGGGCGTGAATGCTTTTTGATCCATGAATTTGCATATAGCGACCGCCCTCCAACGCCCTGGAGGCGGGGCCAAATCGCCCCTCGCTCACCGATTGGACGGAACAAAAGTGGGCGTGAGTCGTTTTTGATCCGTTTTTGGAGCGGAAAGTTCGTGGTTTTGTACACGCTGTTCGGCGCGCGCCCTGCACGAGTCCAATACCGGTACCCACCAGCGGCGCAAGAACGGTGGCGATGCGACGGTTGCGAGGTGTGACGGCAAAGGTCCTGGCTGCTGTGGTGAAGCGGCGTTGTGGTGGGTGGTTGATGTTGAGACGTGGTTGGTTGATGTTGAGACGTGACGACTGTTGAGACGTGGTTGGTGGTGGTAATAATGGCGGTTGGTCCAAAATAAAGATAGTAAAAGAAAAACGGCTATCCTGAAGAGTCGCAGCACGCATAAATGACATGTATTCCCACTAGACAACGGGTTTGGGCCTAACTACACATATACTTACCGAGATATCTCACCTAAGGGACCTGAATGGTGGTTTGCGAATTTGGTAACCACAACAATATATATATATATATATATATATATCTTCTTCTTCTTCTTTCGGCTGCTCCCGTTCGAGGTCGCCACAGCGGATCATCCGTATGATCCGCATAGTGATTTGGCACATGTTTTACGCCGGATGCCCTTCCTGACACAACCCTGGTCGCCTCTTACGACACAGGGATATGGTACACCTATTTTAACCGGGGTATACACCGGCCCAGTACACTGGTACTCATTTCGCCGACCTCGGAAGGATGACAGGCTGAGTCAACCCCCTGGTGTATTAATTCAGTGGCCCAACGGGGCTTGAACTCTGGACCATTTGGATCCCAAGCCGCTGCCCTAACCACTGCGCCAACACACCAGGCTATATAAATGTATATATATATATATATATATATATATATATATATATATATATATATATATATATATATATATATATATATATATATATATATATATATATATATATATATATATATATATATATATATATATATATGTATGTATATATATATATATATATATATATATATGTATGTATGTATATATATATATATATATATATATATATATATATGTATGTATGTGTATATATATGTATGTATGTGTATATGTATGTATGTATATATATTTATATATATATATATATGTATGTATATATATATATATGTATGTATATATATATATATATATATATATGTATGTATATATATATATGTATGTATATATATATATATATGTATATATATGTATGTATATGTATATATATGTATATATGTATATATATGTATGTATATGTATATATATATGTATATATGTATATGTATGTATATGTATATATATGTATATATGTATATGTATGTATATGTATATATATGTATATATGTATATGTATATATATATATATATATATATATATATATATATATATATATATATATATATATATATATATATATATATATACACGTATATGTATGTATATGTATATATATATATATATATATATATATATATATATATATATATATATATATATATATATATATATTATTGCTGAAGTTCTCGGAACCGCATGCATCCAACAGACAGTGGTCCCAAGACAGTTATTCCATTAATATACGTGTCGATAGTCCCTTTCCTTTTGTCTAGCGGGACAACCAGGGAGTGCGTTGCAATGATCTAATAGCTGGGTTTGCTTGAATGATTTTCTTCTTCATTTCGTCCCTACTCTTCTTTTCGTCTGATTATTTCTGAGGTTATTCAGCCACGTGCGCCTTCGCTGTGAGGTGGGCCCTCATGGAGGCCAGCGCGTGCAGCGCCGCTGTGAGGAAACTGCAGCGCAAAGCCCTCGTTCCCAGGCGAGCCCTAAACCCAATGTGTGCAGTGAGTCATACAGTGCACTTAGCAGTGCGGGATTATCAACTCGAGCTTCCAATGATCTGGGGAAGATTGCCGGTTGCATTAAAAAGGCATACGAATGAATGCCTCTTTAGAGGCTGCACAAATGATGTTTTTCACAACACAGGAAACACAGCCAGCACAATGCCCACGCTGCACGAAACGCGTACGGAGGACGATAAATACGACTCCACACCATGTTGGGCGGTATACGAATGTGCGGAGTAGAAGCGGCTTGTTCCTTTTCAACCCTAATAAATCCTGATTGTACCACATACCATTCCTCGCCCATTGTAAATAAATCATTATTAGAAATGTTCCCTGCTCGTTTTTGTGGTTTCTTTCATTGATCCAGCATGGTCCGAATCCTAGCTTAGCCAGTACTTTATTCCCAATGATCCATTCCTTTTAGCCGGTACGTCCTTGGCAGTGTTGCTCGGCTGCATCCGATCCGGTAAAGTGATCCGGTCCGGTAGAGTGATCCGGTTCGGACAAGGCATACCGAGGGTGTGTTCCCCAGTAATTAAACCACGTAATGAATTAGGTAACCCGATTAACCCATAGACGGGAGGACCCTTGGTCACGCGGTTGAGTTATTGGCGTCCACGGTCGGTTAAGCGTCCTGCCGCATCACGGAATTATCCATGAGCGACGGCCTACAATTCCGGGGAGTCTGATGAGAACCGAGATAGCTTCCCCCACCTTGTGGTCTTCTCACCCGACCCCCGGCCCACAACAGTTTGGTGTCAGGAGTGGGATGGACCCACAAAAACTTTGCGGGATTCGAACCCGCAACAGTTTGGTGTCAGGAGTGGGACAGACCCCTAAGAATTTTACCGGATTCGAACCTGCAACAATTTGGTATCTGGAACGGGATTCGAGCCAGGGGTGTGCTCCCCCCCAACCCCCCCTCCGCCCCCCAAAATTAAGAGCAGGATTCAAATTTTAGTTAATTATCGGTACGGACCATGGCGGACCAAGACGAGCTGGTTCAGGTTGGTTTTGAGATTATAATGTTAGAGGAGTCCGTGGCTCAGGACAACAGTTTTGAGGGAGATCATTCCCTGCAGCCATACCCAGAGGTAACATTGGGGGCAACTGAGACAGCGACAATGCTTGGGCACCCCCTGCATCAAATTCCCTTTACGGCGGACCTAGCGATCCTTATCGGAATCACACCCGATCAGAGCAGATCGGCTCCACCAAAGCCATTGGACACAGACCAGTTTATGGAGATAATGAGACGAATGATGGAGCGCATGAAACTGGGCCGAACCCAACAGAGGCGTGATATGAAAAAAATGGGAAGAAATTTTTCAAACACTGAAGGCGGGTCAGGAGGAAATGAAGGTGGGGCTGGCAGAGGTTAAGGGTGAAATGAAAAACATGGACCGGAATTTTGCAAATGGGATCAGGACTGTGCATGGGGGAATGACCGAGTTGAGGGGGAGTGTGGAAGGTGTTCAGACCGCGATGACGACGGTTAAGGTTGACGTGATGAGCAAAACGACGATAGCTAAGAGAGAAACGTGAACTCAGACAGGTGGAGACGAGGGGCCAGGAATCGGGGGTCGCAAAGGAGGGATTAAAAGAGTTGATAGAGATGCAAGGAGACAGAGAACGGGTGAAGGATGAGTTTCATAAATTAAAGGAGGAGCAGACACAAGTAGAAATGGTAAGGGACATTGAGATTGAGCTTATGGAATGTTTTGAGACCCAATGCGAGTGTCAGATTAACCTCCCGCAGGAACAAAGGGAGACAATATGCTCCCTCGTGGCAGACCGTGACGAGGTGAGTCCGGGAAGGTTGTGTGAGGTGGAGCCATTGCATGGTGCGAAAGAGCACATGCCTAGCTTTGGGGGGATAGAAGCCCCGTGATCTCTTGGTCTAACCCAAGCCCCCAGTGTGATTGTGGCGGAGTATGTGTCAGAACGTGTGAGTAGTGCAAATGACCTGACATGGGTGAGTGCATGGGAGAGAGAGCGGCACGGATCGACCCTGACGGGAGTCATGGGTAGTGTAATGGACGGGAGTGGAGAGTCTTCTGAGCCGGACGGAGTTATTTCGGAAACCGTGCCGGCTCCGCGGGACTCTGCGTGCGAGATCCGGTCCAGGTTTTGCAAACCGCCAAAGCACGGAGCATTACTCGGTACGGTAATGGTTCCGGGGGAGCCGGCGTTGAAACGATCAGCACCTGGTACAATACCAGAGCATGGACGGCTAAAATGGAAGCAAACTGAGGGATTGATTGAATGTCGAAAGAGTACTTCCCCATGTGAGCATGTGTACAGGGCCCAACGTGCTGCGTGCAGCGAGTGGTGTTCGCGGGACGCTCGGAACGAGTTCCCGCAGACGTCACCGCCGGGCCAGTGTGTGGAGCGAAGCTCGCGGAGCAGTCCGTGTGCGAGTGACCTCAGCGGGGATCTCGCAGCACGAAGGGCAGGTGTGTAACGCACGGTGGTTCACACGGGGGATAGCCCAAAAGCGAGCATTTTATGCGATTAACAGGACGATGTTACGCCCTCACGTATCGGCCAAATGAAAGGGACGAGCGTGCTGTCGACCACCACCCTGGAGGTGCAAGGCTCGCCAGGATTGGCAACGAGTACATGAGCCCGGTCAGGATGTAGCGAACATCCTCGCTCGGGGCAAAGGAGCATGAGTTTGGGGAAGGGTTTAGCGTTGGATAGACCGGCCTCATGGGGGCATGAGCAGTCCTCCATGGGGCCCGGTAACACGAGTTAGGGGGAATTTAGGTTATAATTTAGTAATGGATTGGAAACAAGGACAGACATGGAATGTGTAGTGGGGACGTAGATTAGCGACGTAGAGTTAAATGGAACGTGCATTTGAATGAGGGAAGACGGGGAGCACGGGTTACTTAAGGGGACTTAGTTAGTAGATTGTCAGTGTGGTGTGAAAAAAAAAAGAAGAAAGAAACATGATGAGTGAATGTGGGTCAGCGGGCCCGAGTGTGAATGGAGTGAATGTGGAATCCATGGTGCGAATGAATGATTGGGGGGAGGAGTGAATCCCACCCAAGAGAAACCAGGGTTAGTGTTATAATAGTAAGTGGGTTAGTTAAATTAACCAAAAAGATGTCATTTGGTTGTTGGTGTTGAACGAAGGCACGAAACCTTTTGCAGGGTGCAGGAGACTATTGACCGGTTGGGAGCGTAGCTGGTGAAATATGCGCACTGAGTGGAGGGCATCCCAGGCACCGAAGTAGTCCACCAGAGTAGGCCATGGGTCCAAGGGACCGAGTTAGTGTAATGGGCATGGGTACCCAGGGGAAAGGGACCCGGAGCGCCAAAATGCCACGTGGGCATCAACGGGGAAAATGCCAGGAAGGGCATTCCCCACGTTCATAGGCTCGGAGACAGCCTCAGAGACCTGGGGATGCCGAAGATTGAGCTCAGCAGGTGGGTAGACCTGCCAGTGGAGCCACGCTGCCCAGCCACGAAATTGTGCGAGAGCACGGGAGAAAATTTGTGGGCCAGGCCCAAATTAATAACGAACACCAACACAGGCGACGGGAACCGTGGTTGCTAGAACCAATAGTTTAATGAGACAGGTGTGTTGAAAAGCCCCCGGGATAGATTAAAGTTTAATCAATGGTAGGATAGATAGGAAACGTGTACCCCTTCGCACCATCCATCCCTTCACTGTTCGTAGGCCGCTGGACTCGCCTTGGAAATGCTGAAACCTGTGGGAGCTATTCTGAGGCTGCATTGGACCTCGAGACAGTCACTTGTCTCTTCCTTAATCCTCTCAAAAGGGACGTTGGGGATTGGGAATAGATAGGACAGGTTAGCCGAACAAAGACAATAAGAGGGTTAGGAACACACATAATTAAAATTAAAAAAATTTTTAAAGTATAAATTTTGTCTTTTTTTTGTTACAACCTGATGGGGGTAGGTATGGACAAGGACAGGCAGAGGCAATAGGTTGGGGGGAGACCGTAGGGCAGGAACGAGCCTGTCTTCAGACCGGCCAAAGCCACCACACCACCACAACCTCATGAGACCACACCGAGGCCGGCCAGCTTCCTGTGCCAACCTGTTGTGCTGTCGCACCTTACCTGGTCTGCATTTTCCCATGCCTTTATTTGCCTTGCCACATCACTCAACTTTACCATGTGTGCCAGGACCATCTGTGTGAAAGTGTTCGCAAGGACTGCCCTGCAGGCAGCCGCATTACCGGGGACTATGTTGTATAAAGGCCAGTTAAAATGGACTGTGAGACGGCGTGTGGCCTGCCGTGTTAAGGTGAGTTGCCTCCAGCAGCCAGGAAAAAGAAAAGAGAAAAAAAATACAACAAACAAAGGACCATTGAGGGCCCTGAAGGCACCTGATCATTTATTGCCTGCTGCTGCACTCATCCCCGAATCTTGCCTTTGTTGTGTTCTCTCCTCAAGTCACAGGTCCTGGGCCATGGGTAATGTAAATATTAGAAATGTATATAGTTCTAACCCACCTGTTGTCTGTTTAGTTCCAATTTCCGGCAATGTAGATAAGTTGTCCGTATGAGTCTGTTAGTTTAGTTACGCAACGCATAAGTTATTTAAATTTTGGGACATGTATTTGAAATGTTGCACTCAGGGATCCATAGATAAAATGTATTAGGGGAACCTACACCCACATGCCACACGAACGTTAACGACTCGGGTCGAGTCTAGCAAAAGGGAGGGGGGTCGTGTTGTGGTTCTCGGAACCGCATGCATCCAACAGACAGGTCCAAAGACAGTTATTCCATTAATATACATGTAGACAGTCCTTTTCATTTTGTCTCACGGGACAACTGGGTATTCATTCCTGTGTTGTGTTTCCTGTGTTGTGAAAAACACCATTCGTGCAGCCTCTTGAGAGGTATTCATTCGCATGCCTTTTTAATGCAACCGGCAAAGGTTCTTTGGTCTTCATGTTGGCCTTGTTGGTTGACCAAGTGAGTTGCACCTTAAAACTCCTTAGATAAGTGGGTGAGCATAATTTTAAAAGTTAAACTACTTGTTCCGGTTCTTGGAACCGCATGCATCCAACAGATAGGTGTCTCAAGACAGTTATTCCATTATTATGCATGTAGATAGTCCCTTTCCTTTTGTCTAGCGGGACAACAAGGGAATGTGTTGCGATGATCTCATGGCTAGGTTTGCTTACATCATTTTTTCTTCATTTCGTTTCTACTCTTCTTTTCGTCTGATTATTCCTGAGGTAAATCTGAGCCACGTGCACCTGTGCTGTGAGGTGGGCCCTCATGGAGTCCAGCGTGTGTGGCGCTGCTGTGAGGAAATGACGGCACAGAGCCCTCGTTCTCAAGCGAATCCTTAACCCAACGTGTGCAGCGAGTCATACAGTGCACTTTGCAGTGCGGGATTATCGACTCGAGCTTCCAATGATCTGGGGACGATTGCCGGTTGCATTAAAAAGGCATACGAATGAATACCTCTTAAGAGGCTGCATGAATGATGTTTTTCACAACACAGGAAACACAGCCAGCACGACACCCACGCTGCACGAAATTCGTACGGAGGCCGATAAAGGTGACTCCATGCCACGTTGGGCGGGATGCGGGTGTGCGAGGTTGAAGCGGCTTGTTCATTTTCAACCAAATATCTGATACATATTGGTGTTCGCCCCGTGCACACTCTAGCAGAATCGGGCAAATGCGAGCACTGACCACGTGCGTTAAGGCCGAACCCCGTACACTGTATAGAATGTGCTTGAAGGCAGACACGTACGCCTCTCACGAAACATGCATGGATTTATCCATAACGATGTACCTTCGGCCCTCGCTGGCAGCAGCGGATTCCCCATGGATGATGAACGTCTTCTCGGCTCTACGGCCAGCGAAGCTGCGATCGAGCCGGGGAGTGTACAGTGCGGGCCACGTTGGCGCGTGCTTTGATAGGCGCTGGTCAGATGCCCGAGTGGGCATGCGGGACCCTCGGCTAGTTGCCAGGGCATGGCCCGGAGGTTTTTGCAAGACGATTCGCGTGCCAATTTCGGTGTGGGCAATTTGTGTCATGTCATGGGTTCGGAGCAAAATATGGCCGCTGTCTGAGATAGCCTTGCCGGAAACGAAGTGAGGCGGTTTCCGGCCAAAGTTAGCGGGCCACGTGAGGGGTCGGGGCCAATCGGAGCGCCCGATTCAAGGTGATGACGTTTCGCTTCGGGGTGGCCCCTCCCCCCGCGTTGCAAGTCCTATAAAGGTCGGAGCGGTCCCTCCGCCTTTCTCTTTCTTCTTTCACTCTCTCGCTCTGGCCTCGCCCTTGCCTCGCTCGTCGACATCGCCATGACCCGCCTCCTGCTGCCTGGACTCCGCCTCCTCGTCTCCGCCCACACAACGTCAACCTCACCCGCCTACCTAGTCCCGCCGACCACTCCGTCCACACACCCTTGGCTCCGCACCTTCTCCACTCAAGCCCCTCCTTCACGAACATGGTCTCCACATGCTCTGCTGAAGCCCGAGATTACACGACAGCTGTCGGTTGCCGCACTATGGAGCAGCCCCTCCCCCCCCCCCAAAAAAATGTATTGGTGGCACGTCGTGCTATCAAGCACAAAGGTACCAAGAACGTAGCCTCAACTTCTTTCCATTCTCGTTTCAACACTCCCTCTTCATCGGGTTTTCTGTGTGTGTGTGTGTGTGTGTGTGTGTGTGTGTGTGTGTGTGTGTGTGTGTGTGTGTGTGTGTGTGTGTGTGTGTGTGTGTGTGTCCACCTATGGGGTTTTAGAATGTGGAATAGAGTCCTCCCAAGGTGGGGTCAAAGTATCCATCTTCATTTCGGTAAGGGGGTCACGATTCACGGACCAAGCTGTGAAGTTTTTTTTTTTTTTTTTTTTTTTGTATATGCGTTTTTCAGAAGGTGGAACGGATCCCTCCCACATCTTGAAGTATCCACTGTTGTGTGTGTGTGTGTGTGTGTGTGTGTGTGTGTGTGTGTGTGTGTGTGTGTGTGTGCGTGCGTGTGCGCGTGCGTGTGCGCGTGCGCGCGTGCGTGCGTGCGTGTGTCGTTGATTGGTATCTACATATGTTGTTTTCAGAATGTGGAATGGAGTCCCCCCAGGGTGGGCTTAAAGTATCCACCTTTATTTCTGTAAGGGGTCACGATTCATGGACCAAGCTGTGAAGTTTTCTGTTCTCAAAGTTTTGTGCTGAGGGTTCCCTTCAGGGTCGTCGCTGAGCCTCGGACAGCTTCCAACTGTAGTTCATTTGTAGTGATATTTTCAGGGGTGGTTTTTAATATCTCTGTGAGGTTATTCGTCATCATTCCCATGAGGTTCTTCATCATCACAGGAACAACTTTGGCATTTTTCAGCTTCCAGGATATTTTCACTTCATGCTTGAGGTCTCGGTATTTGGTCATTTTCTTGATTTCTGCATCGTTAGTCCAAAATCACTGGTTTAACGCCTCAATTAGCAATGCCTTTTTCTCTCGTTTTTTGTACCTAAGTATGATATCTGGTTAATCGCTTTGTTTTGGATGTTCACGCACGATGGGATCATGAGGTCGTACGTGAGCAGTACTGTGTCAGTGTGTGTCCTTCAGTCCGTCTCCTCCATAACTCCAAAACCATCCATGCCTATCAGCCCCAAACTTTGCAGGCATATGAAGGGAGCTCCAAGATGGTGCATGAATGAAAACTGTGTTTTAATTAATTTAAAAACCCTTCTGAAGAAAATTAATGGCCTTATTTAATTACACTTTATCAACGTGGCATTTTCCTTTGTCACCTCACTGTCCCTTGCTGGGGTCTTAATTATCCCCCGCCAACCAACGAAGTTGGCGGGGGATATAGAAATGGGTTCCGTCCGTCCGTCCGTCACATTTCGTTTCCGGAGCTTAACCACAAATCCCCTCAAGATATATTTACGAAATTTGGTACACATATCAAGCAAGTGGTGAACTGGTGCCTTTTGATATTTTCTAATTGATAGGTCACATGGTTTGGCAGCCATGTTGGATTCAATAAAAATATTAAATAATGTTTTCTCTGGAATCACATAACCTAACGAAGCGAAAATTTTCAACTATCATCTTTCATCATGTCTGCATCCATAGTAAAAATTATGACATCACAAGTCACATGGTTTGGTGGCCATCTTGGATAGAAAAACACACCTCATCCGATTAACACGAAACTTCACACACGTATTCCACTGGAGGATTGGAGGCAGAATGTAAATTTATGATGTCATAGGTCACATGGTTCGTCAGCCATCTTGGAATGAAAATTAATACATTTTAAAAATCTTCTCCAGAACGGCTGGTTTGTCATTGTTTTTGACCATCTCAACAATATGTTGACTTGGAACAGGCTGCAATGATTTATTGATGATAAAGTTTTTTTTTTCACTTTCCTCACTCATATTGAATACCTGATCATCATTCCTACGAATTGCTGGATATATTGCAATGCTTTTAAATGCCTGGAGATGCCAGTGTTGCAATGCTTATAAACACCTGGAAACACCTCTCTCGCCCCTACCTCTCCCCCTCTGTTAATGGGACGGTTAAGGACTGACAGTTTAGTTTTGAATTTAAAACTGTTTCCCATAGTGTAGCATGTACGAATCGCATATGGAGTGAGCCGACCAGAGGGGTGCAAAGGTTGCTGCATGTGCGAGCAAGCGTATATGCAGGCAGGCCTTTGCCATGTAAATAGCCCAGTTTGAAAGCGAAACCAGCAGTTAAAAAGAAGATGTTACTGTTTGGGTGAGTTTTATCGCTCTTCCCTTCCCCTCCCATCATGCCACCTTAGCTTCCCCTCCCATCATGCCATTTTAGCTTCCCCTCGTTCTGCCTTCCCCCATCCCCACCCCTTAAGTTTACTTTCTCCAAAACCATCTCCCTTCTCCACCCCCCATGGACATCTCGTGCTATTCTCCGCATGCTGTATTAACGTGATGTTTCAACGTACCTCGTTTCATTCAATCCTGTACTACCACCCCCCCTCCCACTTCTCCACAAGCCCCACTACCAAATGCAAGTCGAGAACCCCTCCAGTCATGCTTACCTCCTCCCAAAATCCCTCCCCACTTCCCTCCCTCGCTGAGGAGCCTCCCTCGCTGAGAGAATCTGGTGAGCAGGATCAGCGTCAGGAAAACGAGCCACATGTCCATACAGCCGCAACTGAAGCTCACGGACTATGCAGGTAACAAATCTTATTTGAGTCTCTCTCAGCAACTTCTCGTTGGACACAAAGTCTGACCAGCGACAGCCAAGGATTCCCTGAAGAGACCTGGTACCAAAGGAATTAAGTCTCCATCTCAAATCCCTGGTCAGAGTCCAAGTATCACATCCATAGAACAAAACTGGAAGTGCCAAGGACCTGAAGACTCGGACTTTCGTCCTCCCACGCAGGTACCAGCAGCGCCACACCCCATGATGCAGTGAATCCATGACTCCCCAGGTCCGACCCAGACGTCTGTTGACCTCTGGCTCACAGCCAGCAGAGACATGAATATCACTGCCAAGGCAAGTGAATCTCAGGAAGTTTTGACCCAGGAAACCCGTAATCCCAGCGGCTCAGACTCCTCATTCAGCACCTCCAGGGCCACCAAAAGGACATCTAAGGTCTCTGCAAAGATGACTGCATCATCTGTGAAATCAAGGTCAGGGATCTTGACATTCCCAAATGATATACCACAGCTTGATCTGTACAACATCCTCCCAAGAATCCAGTCCATACAAGTGCTGAAAAGTGTGGGGGCCAGTATACACCCCTGACAAACCCCAGTAACAACTGGAAATAAGTCAGACATGGCATCACCACATCTCACAGCACTCTCGGCACCAGAGTATAGTTCAGTCATCACATTGATCAGCTTTGGTGGCACCCCACGAAGATCAAGAAATCTCCAGAGGACATCCCGATTCACTGACTCAAACGCTTTACAGAGATCAACATAGGCTGCAAGCAGCCCCTGCCGAAGCTCCCATCTGCGTTCAGTGAGGACCCGAAGAGCAAGGATACAGTCAATCGTTGACCTCTTTTATGTAAAGCCTGACTGCTCTGGACATTGGTGATCAAGCAGATAGTGGTGGACCCAATCAAGAATAATCCGAGCAAAGACCTTGCCCAGCACTGAGAACAGCGTCACCCCTCGGGAGTTGTTGCAGTCTTGGCGATCAACCTCCCCTTTCCAGAGAGGGACTGAAGGCCCTTCTTCCAGTCAGTTGGGATGATGCCTGTGTTCCAGACAGAGCACAGAACTGCATGCAAAGACACAAGTACAGCATTTACACCAGCCTTGAGAAGTTCAGCATGGATGCCACAGATCCCTGGATGTTTACCCCCATTTCAACCGGTTCACTGCAGCATGTTTCCACAAATGAAGGTTCACCACAATTGATTGGAGGGTCAGCAATAGGGACAGTAACACTCCTGATATCCAACTCGACAGCTGGTAGATCAGCCTGGTACAACCGCTCAAAGTAACTGGCCCAGCGGGCCTTCACTTCAGACTCCTCTGTCATGAGCCCATCACCTTTTGCTCTAGCTGCAGTACACCAAGGTACGGGCTTGAGGAATGCAATGCGCGAATTCCCCTGTAAGCAGGATGAGAATCACTTGACCACAGGTGATGCTCTACCCCCTCACAGATTCCTCCCACATTGGCCTCCTTGTCCACCCTGAGTGCACATACAATTTTACGCCTCAGCTCCCTGAACATCTCAGCTCTGCCATTCAGCCTTGCCCTGTGACTCTGGTCAATGGTGTCTAATGTCCCTAGAGAAACAAAATTCTTCTTCACCCTTTGCTAAGTTCCAAGATATCTGCTGTCAACATGAAGTACGGTGGTCTTGAAGGCACTCCACAACTCTGCAGGATCCCCCAAAGCACCCAGACCCCCCAAATCCCCACTCAGTCTGTTTGCAAACTCTTCAGATATCCTCTCATCCTTGAGCTAGCTTGCCAACATCTAGCCGAGGCTGGGATGGTACCATTCTCCTGGATTTCAGCTGCAACTTTGGAGTCTCCACAACAAGCCTGTTGTCAGTATTGAGGAACTCAGCACTCCGGTAGACCCTGCAGTTCTGGATTGTTCTCCAGGGACCATCAACGATCACGTGGTCAATCTCCTTTGCCACACCGCCAGCGTTGGAATACCAAGTCCAGAAATGAGCCTGTGGGTGCTGAAACCATAAACCGGCCACCCTAAGTCCATGACTTCTTGCAAAGTCAAGGAACTTGGTGCTATTCTGGTTCACAGTTCCAGACCCATGGGGACCAACACACATTTCATAATCATCCCTATCAGTTCTCGTCGATGCATTGAAATCCCCCAAGACAAGAAGAGTGTCTCGCCTGGGGCACTGATCAACCACAGACTCGAGCGTGGCATAGAATGTGTCTTTCACAGTGAGACCACTTGCCTCAATCAGAGCATATACAGAGACCAGGGAAATGACACCCAAGGAGTGACGAATCCTTAGTTTCATAATACACTCGTTGACTGGTGATACCTCAATTATCATTGGAGTTAGCTTATTGGACACAGCTGCAGCAAGGCCTTGAGCATGGTCACCATCAGAGTGATAGTAGGTAACCATCATGGTAACCTTGAGCATGGTAACCAATAGTAGGTGTAACCACCCGCCATGATCTTGCCGCAATCCGGTCTCCGAACCTCATAGAGTGCTGCAATACCGATGTCCAAATGCTTGAGCTCAGATGATTATCCTCTCCTCGGAATAGGAGATTCCAGGCACCCACCCGAAGGGACCGCCACAGGTTAACCCAAGGAGACACCGTCTGGTGGACGACACCTCAGCACCACCCTGACACACATTACCGCAATCTGACCTGGGAAGGTTACCCCGTGGTTTCCCTCCTATTATCAAAATTGGGGTGCCAAAGGCTTTGCCCCCATCCCGTAATCTGGTGAGCTGCCCTGCAAAGGGCAACTGCACAGGAGGTACTCCCACAGAGTGGGTTTTCAGATTTTTAAAATTATTTTTGTATGTTTTGTGGAAGGAAGGGTTTTACAGTGGCCGGAGCGCAAATCCTGCCACCAACCTCCTCATAAGAAGTAACCCAACTGCAGGAGGTCGTCTGCAGACACAGTTGGGCACGCGATATGAATGGCCATTGGCTCACAAGGAGCTCCTCTGCCCTTTGACAGGTTTTGTTTTTAATCTTACTGGGTGTCCACATATATATAATACACCCTCCTCACCAATAAACTTGGTGGGGGAGACGGTTTAGTCGCCAACAACCTGACCATGAGACAGTTTCGTACAGGTTTTCATGGTACCTGAAGCAAGTCACAGATCTATTCTGGCCTGAGGTTGTCCTTCCCATAAGCCTAAAAATTTTCCACAGTGTCACAAGTGGGTATAAATTTTGCATGCCAAAGGTTGCCGGTCATGGCATGCAAGCAAGCCAGCTGCCCTCTTCCGTGCTCACATCCTGTGTCGAGGTTCACCCCAGAGCGGCCCCAAAAGGAACATACTGTATCACCACACCAGCTAGATGCAACGATCTAAATAGGATCAGAAGCTGACCTAAACTGGACTGGTCTGAACATGATGGCCATTGAGGAACAGGTGCCCTCATCCGCCCTAAAAATGTCATGTTCAGCTTGGACTATTTAACCCATAGCTGAGACAGGGATGGTGAGTGCTAGGGCATGTCAACATGCCAAATGTACCTCCACACTACAACTCTGGGGCACATGTTGCTCCAAGATACCTGCAGTTTAGCCTGGGCCATAAGGCACCAGGTTACCATGTGTTGTCCCGAGGAGGCACCACAAGGGTCTTGGCTGGTGAGAGGCTATGTGTTGGCAGAGTAGACTTATGCACTTGTCTCCCCCCTTTGCATTGTGGCTAGCCAACGGTATTAAACTAGGCCTGGTGCTGGCTTCACGGTTAAGGTGTCTGGCTTAACATCCCATGGTCTTGAGTTCAAGCCCCTGTTGGGCCATCAAATTTACACCGGGTGGAGTTGACTCAGCCTGTCATCTTTCCGAGGTCGGCAAAATAAGTACCAGAATGCAGGTAACAGGGGCATTGCATCAGTGGCATAGCTGTGTCCCCAGAAAATGATTCAGTCAAGCAGCCACAGGCTGCATGCAAATATATAAATTAATGGGTCTGGCCAACGTCGTGCCATAAACTTTTGTCATGCCAAAGGATCACTCCAATATGAGGCTGAACTTGGCAACGCAATGTGTCAGGGCAAAAAAATGAGTACCAGTGTACTGGTAAGAGGGGTATTGCATCAGCGGCACAGCCGTGCCCCTAGCCAATGATGCTACCGCAGCCTTGTGCTGCACATGAAGGAGGAAGAGGTGTTAAACTAACACATTTCACAATCACCTCACCCTGTTGAAAACAACCAACATGCTTTCCCATCTTAACGTTATTTCAGGCGGATGCAGCTGAATATATAGACTGTCAGACCCCAGATATTCACCGTTCATAAAATGTGACCGGTTTCTGCTTCCACATTCAGGGCCCTGTGTATTCGCAGATTTTTTTTCCGCATATTCACGGTTATTCACAGTTCTTTTGACCTTCTGCATGCACAGTTTTTCGCGGACGTATTCGTGGTTTTTTTGCAGGGGTTATTCACGGTTTTTATGACCTGCTTCGACATTTGCAGTTTTTTGTGGGCGTATTCATTGTTTTTCGTGGGCACATTTGCAGTTTATCACAGGATTTTTGATTTTCCCTTATGAATCACGAACCGCAAGGAACCTATCCTCCTTTTTCCCATTGAAACAATACCCCAACATTCAGGGATGTAACATTTGCGACATTTTTCAGCAATGTATCCCCCCGCAAATAGCGGAGTCAGACAGTACCCGTCAATTTGCAGCAAGAAAAGAAAAAAATTATCCCCGAAATTTTTTGGCTATTTTTCGACTATTTTTGGTATTTCAGTGCCATTTATAAAAAATGTCCCCAAAAATAGCAAAAAGATACGTTTCCTTTCCTATTCTTTTACTATTTTGGAGATTTTAGTGAATGCAGTGCTATTTTTACCTTCGCATTCTGCGAAAGGTTACGTTTTGGTCGGCGTGTATTTATTTATTTATTTATTTGTAATCTTGTGATTCCTATAACTCAAAAAGTATTAAACCGAATTGCATGAAATTTGGTGAGATGATTGGTTATTAGCCAGGAAGCATTCGATTAGATTTTGGGATCGTTCGGGTCAAAGGTCAAGGTCACGAAAAGGTCAAAATCGTCTTTTTACGATAACACGGTCAATTTTTATTCAATTTGCATGCAACTAACGCCAAAATGTTCAGAATTCAACGCCTCATCTTGTGATATGCAATATGACACAATGACGCCCATACTCTTGTTACCGATTAGGGGTCAAAGGTCAGGGGGGTCACGACCTTGAAAAATATGCGGTTTTTGTCATAACGCGGTCAATTCTTGTCCGCTTTACATGAACCCAGCACCAAAATGTTCAGAATTTAATGCCCAATCTTGTGACACAATGACGTCATAACACATGTCACCGGTTGGGGTAAAATGTCGGGGGGGGGGTCACGCCCTTGAAAAATATGCGGTTTTCGGCATAACTCAGTCAATTCTTATTCGATTTGCATGAAACCAGCATCAAACGAGATTACCTTCTCTTGTTGAAACGTTGTATTCACCGAGCTTGCGAGTGAAGACTCGCCAAAACGACATGAGTTGATTGTTGTTTAGTCCGTAGCCCCCGAAAGTCGGGAGGGGGGGTCATGACATTATAGATATGTGGTTTGTGTCATCAGACCATTCATATGAAACCAGTTCCCCACACTCATACCAAGAACAAAAAAGGTAGTGGTGGCGAAGGTATGCGCTCTATTAGTGCCCGTTCTAGTTTTGAAATATTTTTTCCATATTTTGTTGTTTTACACTAAATTGGTTGCTATTTTTTCACTATTTTTCTGGACTTTCTTTGTTTTACACCAAATTTGCTGCTAATTATTCACTATTTTTATATAATTTGTTGTTTTACTCCAAAGTGGTTGCTATTTTTTCACGATTTGTTTTGTTCATAAACTGCCTATTTTAAATATTTTTCTCCAATTTATTAGGTCATTTCCAATGACCTAATAATATTGGTGAGAAAAAGGGTAATATGGGTCCGTCCGTCCGTTCACAATGAAGTTGAAGCGGGAGATCTGGTCATTAGTGATCCTGATAGAGGTCGATGAGACGTGCACGATGGTATGACTTTCAAGGTCACCGAAGGTCAAGGTCAAGGTCACGAGGCCTTTGAAGTTGCGAAAATGACAATTTTCAAAATCTATCTCCTCCTACATTTCTCAAACAATCTTGAATTTGATTGTGGCATATGAATCTATGGGGCAATATCTAAATTTGGTCGGGCCGGATTTTCGAATTTCACTTTCGTTTTCGCATCACGTGACTTCAAGCTTTGCAAAAACTGCCCTACCTTCAGGAGGCTATATATTCTCTACTGGGCATGGTAAAAGTTAGTGAATGGTGTCATTGCATTGCAGCTGACCTTGTATATTTAGGTCATCTCTTCGATCATGCCCTAATATTGGTGTTGAGAGGAGAGCTGACGATCCGTCCGTCCGTCTGTCCACAATGAAGTTGAAGCGGGAGATCTGGCCATTAGTGATCCTGATAGAGGGCGATGAGACGTACACGATGGTATGACTTTCAAGGTCACCGAAGGTCAAGGTCACGAGGCCTTTGAAGTTGCGAAAATGACAATTTTCAAAATCTATCTCCTCCTACATTTCTCAAACAATCTTGAATTTGATTGTGGAATATGAATCTATGGGGCAATATCTAAATTTGGTCAGGCCGGATTTTCGAATTTCACTTTCGTTTTCGCATCACGTGACTTCAAGCTTTGCAAAAACTGCCCTACCTTCAGGAGGCTATATATTCTCTACTGGGCATGGTAAAAGTTAGTGAATGGTGTCATTGCATTGCAGCTGACCTTGTATATTTAGGTCATCTCTTCGATCATGCCCTAATATTGGTGTTGAGAGGAGAGCTGACGATCCGTCCGTCCGTCTGTCCACAATGAAGTTGAAGCGGGAGATCTGGCCATTAGTGATCCTGATAGAGGGCGATGAGACGTACACGATGGTATGACTTTCAAGGTCACCGAAGGTCAAGGTCAAGGTCACGAGGCCTTTGAAGTTGTGAAAATGACGATTTTCAAATTCTATCTCCTCCGCCATTTCTCAAGCGATCTTGAATTTGATTGTGGCATATGAATCTATGGGACAATATCTAAATTTTGACAGGCCGGATTGTCGATATTCGCTTTCGTTTCCGTGTCACGTGACTTCATAGTTTGCAAAAAATGTGAAAATGACGATTTTCAAAATCTATCTACTCATACATTTCTCAAGCAATCTTGAATTTTATTATGGTATATGAATCTATGGGACAATATCTATAGTTTGTCAGGCCGCATTTCCGATATTCGCTTTCGTTTTCATGTCATGTGACTTCAAAGTTGGCCAAAAATGCAAAAATGACGATTTTCATGAGAAAATAACGATTTTCAAAATCTATCTCCTCCTACATTTCTCAAGCGATCTTGAATTTGATTGTGGAATATAAATCTATGGGACAATATCTAAATTTTGGCAGGCCGGATTTTCGATATTCGCTTTCGTTTTCGCGTCACGTGACTTCAAAGTTTGCAAAACTGCCCTACCTTCAGGAGGCTATATATTTTCTCGCAGAGATGACTGTCACTCCCGCATGGGGGAAATTTTTTCTCCTATTTTCCCCCTATTTTTTGACGAGGGTGTGTGTATGTATATATATCTTCAGTAGAGCATACTTGAGCCTATTTTAAAGGTCACAAGTAAATTGCTGCGCCATAAAGTTGGGAAGTCTGAAACAGTATCAAACCGATGAGGTTTGCACAGTCACAAGTAAACGAATATGTGGTATGTCATCCTTGATTATTTCATCACAAGTGTGAAACCTTGGTTGGCATATCCACTGTCCTTGACTTGTGATCTCTCAATCCTCATTCTTTAAAATAAACTCGAGTATGATCTGCTGAAGCTGTCCAGGTTGGAGGCAAAGCCCGTTCCCCTTGAAAGTGTTCTGCCAATCACATTAGATATTTTGACTCCTGACTACCAACCTGATTTTAACTCTATGGTCTAAGAATGGGATGTGAAATTGCATTTATAACTTGGGGAGGGGAAAGGATTGTGGTAGTGGGAATAAGAGGATGAGCTCATGAATGGTGAGGGGGGGGGGGGGGAAGGAGACATGTGGATCAAACCCATGACATTGATAAGTGTCAATTTCTCTCTAATACAGCCATAAATTAGATCACCATTTCATGATCTTCATATGTATAACATGCTGTCACTTTATGTGTGCTTGCAGCTTCTCTCTTGGAAGTGGTGATTATCAGTGTGGTCCTTGGTTTTATCAACCTGGTATTGATTGTTCTCACCATTGTTGGCTGTTGGTAAGCCAATGCTTTCTAAACTCTAAAAAAGATCTACATGCATAAAGCCTACATCAAAGTACACATTCAACAAATGTTGTTAACCCTCTTGTGTATTTTGTTGATCTAAATTGATGCTATTTCTTGTTCTAAATGTTGGACATTTTTTTGTTTTAATAACGTTTTTTTTTAATCCTTCAGACATTTCCTTCACTTATCTCCTGATCTGTGTCAAAATTGCATGAAAAATCCCACATGTTAAGTATAATTTGTAAACGTGCAATGTTGAAGACTTCCACTTCGTGTAACAACTGCATTTGAACATTTTTTGCAATTTCTCCTTTAGCTGCAGTAAGCAGAAGAAGCAATCGGAAAATCCATATTCGGTGGAAGTTTGGCAGCGCTATGAAGAATTCTCTAATGATAGCCCTGTGGTTCTTCCAAGGGCACGTTCAAAAAATGAACAGGTCAGTGTTGGCTACAGGGCTCAACTAGTTAACTTGTTTTTGTTGCACCATTATCCAGTACCTTAAGTTTATCTAGTACCTTCTTGTTACTCACTGAATGATCATGTATTCCACAGAACAATTCCCTTCAGTGTGGAGCCCACCTCAGCAGAGAGCAAAGTTTCTCAAACCCATCCTTCAAACCAGATTGTGATTATTAAACAAAAAATTCAAAGTGAAGATGCATTTAATTTGTTATTCTGTACAAGCAAAACAGCTGTGTTTAGATTGAATGCATTCTTTTTGTTATGCAATAGTAAACAATCAAAATATTTTAAGTTCAGATTTTTCAATTTGTTTAATTTGTTAGTCTGGGTGAGGAGGGGGTGGATGATTAATGTACAGAGAGATATTTTTCACAAATGAGATGAATCAAAATCAAAGAAAAAGCTGTCAGATGGTAAATTATTCTTTGGTTGGTGGTGTTTCTAAAATGATTTTCAAATTGGGAAAGTAAAAAAACTAAACCTTGATCTTGATATGTACGACAGAGTATGATGTATTCTATTGTTTTCCAAAATTCTATCATTTTCCAACGTTGTTTATTGTTTTAAGCACACAACGTTTTGGTTCCAAATGCTCGTCACACAGGAGCAGCCAAAGTGATAACCTTAATCAAGTAAATGAAAGTACATGGGAAAACTCCAAAAACAACTTGGCTCTTCATTGAGCCTCGTTATTGTTCAAATTATTTTATGCAAACTCTTCCCAGTTTCAAGACATAACTTGCCCTTAAATATTGAGTGATGTTGACTGGGATATGCACAGTCATGTTGACTGGGATATGAATACTCTCGAGGGGAAGGGCTACCAACGAAACCAACTGTACAATTGCAATGCGTATACCAAATGGATAGTTCATCCTGACCTCGGGAAGTGTTTCTTGTTTGCGATCCCCATCTTCATATACATTTAGCGGACCGTACAATGAGGCATCTGGTCTTTGCGATATTTTAGAGGTATGCACACTCACTTTGGAGCCGTCTACTCAGGGTTTGAACGTCGGCCCAGCTCATAAAATGTCAGCTTCGGGTTTCCCCTGCAGGATGATGCATCGATGCATGTGCCATCCCTCAGATGTATATGAAATTGGGCACCTGTCTACCAGAATTGGGGGTGTTGGTGGATGTTAAAGATCCTACGGTGGCCTTCGTGAAGAGTTGGCAAATTATTGCTGACACCCTGAACAAACTACAAATTATTGCTCTGACAAACTGCTGGGAAAGCAATGGCAAATCACCCAGTTTAAACCTTACCAAGAAGGAAAAAAGGAAAGAAGGAGGGGGTCCATAGCTATATTGTGGAAAGAATAGCATGGACTGTATGACCACATAGCTGAGATTACTCTTGTAATCGGGAAAATGTCAGAATAAGTCCTGTTGTAAAACGTGCACTGAGGACGCAGTGAATATTAATTATAAGACAGTGTGGAGTAAGTTTATTTAATTATAAGACAGTGTGGAGTTTATAAGACAGACAGGGAGTTTATTCCAAAGGCGTGAAAAAAGAGGAATGAAAGAGTGAAGGTGAGCAGTAATTTGTGATTTTGGTAGTTTAACCAGAAGGTGGTTGTTGGCGGACCTTGAGCGCCCTGTATAAATGTGGTGGGGACAAATCGCAGAGAGAGCAGGGGGGGCGAGGCTGGAGAGGAGACGGTAGAAGACAGAAAGACCACCGACCAACCTGCGGTGATTGAGTGAGAGGCCCAAAGACTCAGCCTCATTGCGGGAGATGCCAATGATCGGAAATGCCTTGGTTTCTACAGCGTGAAGCTGAGAAAGGTGGGAGGGACCAGCCCAGAGGGGAGAGCAGTACTCCATCAGGCTGTGGACAAAAGCTTTGTAAGTTGTCAGGAGCTCAGGTGGGCCGAGGAAGGACCTTGCACGACGGAGGATTCCCTGTCGGCGACTGGCTTTTGAGGCGAGGTTTGAAATGTGGCTTTCCCAGGAAAGGTCATGGCAGATAGTGAGACCCAGAAGCTTGAAAGAAAGGACTTCTTCCAGAGGATTGTTGAGAAAAGTGTATGGGGGTGGGGGGGGGTTTCTAAACGGTCCTTTCGAAGAGACATAATGAGAGTGTGAGATTTGTCTGGATTGAAAGACATGTTCCACATGTTGGACCAGTTTGATTTTATCCAGATCTGCAGTGAGCAAAGAAGCTGCTGCTTGCCATTCTGAGGGATGACCGATGGTACGGCAGAGGGTGGAGTCATCAGCAAAGAGATATAGAGGATTTTCCAGAGAGTCTGAGAGATCATTGATGAAAACCAGAAAAAGAACAGGGCCCAGAACGCTACCTTGAGGAACTCCAGCCTGCACAGGAAGGGGGGATGAAAGAACTCCATTTAGGGCCACATGTTGACTGCAACAGGAGAGAAAGTCTGTGAGCCATGAGTGGAGATGGCCTTGGATACCATAGGAACAGAGTTTGGTGAGCAGGGCAGGGTGCCAGACTGTGTCAAAAGCACGTGATATGTCCAGGGATACGGCTCGGATTTCCTGTCTGGCATTGAGGACCTCCATCCATTGTTGGGCGAGACCTCCATCCATTGTCTGCTACTCTTTCACATCCTCTCTTGCTCTACCTCTGATTTTTTCACCCTGTCATTTGCACTAGGTCATCTTCCATCTGCTTGGAAATCTACCAACATCACCACATGACATAAAAAGATGCAAAAAATGATCCCCTCAATTACAGACCAATCAGCTTACTTCCAATCATCAGCAAGGTCATGGAATCCATCATCGCAGTTGAAATGAAATCCTTCCTTTTCTCCAACAACCTCATCTTACATCACTAATTTGGTTTCAGACCATGTCACCCCACTTTGGACATACTGCTTCTACTCACCCAATGATTGATGGAGGCCCTCAATATCAGACATGAGATCAGGGCCATCTATCTGGACATATCTCATGCTTTTGATACAGTCTGGCATCTTGCCTTACTCGCCAAACTCTCTGCCTATGGCATCAAAGGCCAACTTCACACATGGCTGAATGACCTTGACTCTCGTAGCTAACGTGTGGCACTCAATGGAATCCTTTCATCTCCTCTACCTGTCAAGGCTGGAGTGCCCCATGGCAGTGTTCTCGGCCCAGTCCTATTCCTGATCAGCATCAATGATCTGTCTGACTCTGGAAAATCCTCTTTATATATTTGCTGATGACTCTACCCTCAACCATGATATCCCTCATCCCTCAGACAGGCTGGCTGCAGCCTCTTCTCTCTCTTCAGACCTTAAAAAAAAACAAGTAAAAAAAGACATAAAAGACATAAAATGACATAGTCCCCGTTGTTTTAGTAATTTTGCTGTACAGAGTTAAAGGGCTAGCCCATATTTATGTACCACTAAAAAGGCCGCCAGTCTACCTTTTGGCCATCTTAGATCTGATCGCAAAATCTGAGGTTCATTTGTATGCCATCATGTGCTGTGTTTTTGCGAAGTTTGAACAAAATTGGATGATGCATGTCTGAGAAATGGTTGGGGACACATTTAAGAAACAAGATGGCCACCAGTCGGCCATCTTGGATCTAATCTCGAGAAAAAAAATGACACGTTTATGTAAGCTGTCATTCCTTATCTGTGTGCCAAGTTTCAACAACATCGGTAAATGCATGTCCGTGAAATATTTGAGGACGTGTTCAACATCAGGTTTTTTTTTTACAATGAAAAGGGCCACCAATCTGCCAGTGGATGGAGCAGTTGTGATCAGATTACAAATTCAAGTGAGGTGTATGTGTATGCCATCATGTACTGCGCTTGTTCCAAGTTTTAACAAAATCGGAGCATGCATGTCTTAGAAATGGTTGGGGACACGTTTAATTAACAAAATGGCCACCAGTTGGCCATCTTGGATATTATCTCAAGAAAAAAATGACGTCCTGATGTGGGCCATCATTCTTTATCTGGTTGCCAAGTTTGAACAAGATTGGTAAATGCTTATCCAAGAAATGATTGATGACGTGTTTGACATGGGGTTTTTTTACAACTAAAATGGCCACGAGTCGGCCATGTTTGATCACATCGCGAAACAAAATGATGTGCATATGTATACCGCCGTTTGCTGTCTTTAAACCAAGTAAGAATAAAATTTGTCCACTAATGTTTGCGATATGGTTGAGGACGCACGAACACACAAAAATCGAGACAGTCCATCAGCCCCCAATTCAGACTAAGTCCAACAGGGGCGAATAACAAGCTGATCAAAGATTTGGAATATTAGACAGTGGGCCAAGCATCCAAAATGTGTCTAGTTTTTGACTTTTGTGACCCACCTCTGGTATCTACCTGAAATTTTGCATAGATTTAGATTTTAAAAAATCACTGAGAAAGAATTCACAACTTGTCAGTGCAAAAAGTTGCACATTAATTAGTTATGCTGATGCTGATGAACAAAACCTATAGTGCCATCTTGTGTCCATTCTGAGATAGCTGTGTATTACTCAATGGGAATTCTGATGTCAATGTATTCATAGGGAGACTACATGAATGTGGATGATATATATATATATATATATATATATATATATATATATATATATATATATATATATATATATATATATATATATATTATATCACTCTCTCTCACACACAATGTAATATGCAACTAATTGTTGATCTACAGACCTCATTCATCGGCACAAAAGCTGAACATACAAGTCAGGAAGACATGCACTGGCCTGGCATACCGAAATCAAACACAGTGTATCATAATATCATCAGTCATTCTTCGCTCAATCATCGATACATAAATCTATCACACACCAAGGCTGAAATTATTTACACAACACTTTTTTTTTCATCAATATGTATAAATAGCTCCATTATATATTTTAAGCAGTGGCAAGATCATTTCAATTTCAGTTTCCGCAGGTGAGTATATTGTGTGCTGATTGTTTACAATTGCAGAGTTGTAATTCTTCACATTATTTCTTCAGCACCAAGGCGGATTACATGAAATGGTCAGATTTACTTAATATATATACATGTACAGATGATCAAAGTTTCTTGAAAACTAACCTTTTTTCCATCAATTAAAAAAAAAAATGAATTCTACAAACATGTCTCAAAGTGTTTTGCATTGTTTTATCTGTTGTTTGCACCTATAAATGTTCCTTTTTTTATAGATGGACATTTTCTTCTGTTTTATCATCATTATGCGATGTTTTCCAATCATATATAAAATCTCAAAACTGGAAGAACGTTCACTTAATCAAAACATTGTAATGTGTATTATGACTTCTGATGATGATAAGCATGAGCAATCCAATTGTAGTACTTGCATATAGGTAGCCACTATTCTTGGTTCACGAAGGCAGAACAGGTCACAAACATTTCTGGAAAGTCCATTTTAGGAAACATTTTTCTCTGCAATGGGCATGTAATTTGCATATGCCATGCTCATCTATGTTTGTTTGTGAATTGAAAATCTCGAGGGGACATGCATGAATCTTCACATAAATGAATGACACAATGATTGATAGGATGAATCATATCAAATTATTCATTTCATACAGACTACAGTGGCTAGGTGATTAATACTGAGATTGGTTTTCCCTGAAATTTACACCAATAGAAAAATATTCTGAAGGACGACTAAAAATGTCATTAAAATAACTGTAGACACCATCTTGGTGGAGCCATGGACTACCATGCCGCCGGCGTACAAGTCGTAACTTTACCCGTGTTTTCTATGGGGAGCAGAAGTTCACTACAAAATTACGCCAGTGGCATGGTATACTTCACATTGAAGTTCAATAATAATTATCGGTGTATAGCTACTGTGCATGAACATTTTAGGTTGGCATTCCACTGCGACCGCAAACAAACCCAGTGTAACCGCACTGCTATAGCAGGTTTGCCACCACATCGTTGATTTAATAGAATACATAGCAACTGCAGATGGAAACAATGGTAGTGTTGTGATTCATGTTTAGAAATTTAAGTTAGTCAATATTCCATACTAGTCTAGATTTCAGTTTGGATCATTGACACATGTCACGGTCAGTTTATGATTGAACTTCGAAGGATGATACTGATACTAAGTGACAGCAGAATTTAGAGCAGAACATCCAGTTGGATTCATGACAGTTAGATTATATCGTATAAGTAATCACTGGGTATTGATTTTGACCATTCTGTCAAAAATTTGTTAACGGGAGAAAGGAAATCCTACCTTCCAGATCCGTCACATTCATCATCATCATCATCATCATGATCATCACCGGGCTAACAGCTACAGCAGCTGCAATCCCCACACCGAGCCTGTGCTGGCTGTGGTGTACTTGTAGCGTCTTGACAGCGACTTTACTTTCGGGGCTTCGTTCCACATCAATCCACTTAGCAGCACATTCCTGAAATTTCTTAATGCTTTTCTCACTAAATGGAATTACTTTGCTGTGGGTGTTGATGACATGCACAAAACAGAACCCCGAAGAGCTGCCTTCAGAATCTTTGGTGGCACAAGCATCACACGACATGTACACCGCCATGACAGCTAGTGAGTTTACAGCTTGTCTGAAATGAAGAACGTGATTGGCTGATGGGCATGGTGTTGTTTGTTTGTCAAAAGCGCTGTGATTGAACGATGTTTTCAGAAAATTGTCACAATTTCAGGTGTTTTTTCCATATTTTGAAAAAAAATGTGCAAGTTTGGTGCTTGGCGAGTTTCAGATATGATTTCTATAATATTTTCACACAACATATTGTGAATACAGGTAGATACACAACGTGGGTCATGAAACTAAACAAAACAGGAGCTCAGCCCATGGTCTAGTAGGCATGAAAACATAACCACCTTGGGGGGCAGAGGTAAAAATTTGTTGAGGGTGTGGGTGGGGGGAATTTAACAAATGTAGAAAAGATTGTCGTTTTCGGTGGGGTGATCTGAGATGATGGTGAGCAGCTGTCTTGAAGACCTGGAGGGAAGAATGAGATTGAAAAAAATGTGGAAGTTGGTTCCACAAGTGGGAATCATGAACAAATGAGTGTAGGTGAGAAGTGATTCTGGATATTTGGAGTTTCACTAAAAGGGGGTGGGGGGTGAGGGTGGACCATGTGCACCTGCAGATACCATTGTAGGGAGGAGGGAAGGGGCAAAGCATAGAGACGGCAGAGGGTACAAGACCAGAAAGGAGGCAGAAGAAGACAGGGAGACCACCAACTTGTCGGTGATAGCAAAATGATAGACCCATAGACTCAGCTTCTTCTCGGGAGATCCCAATGATCTTGTAGGCCTTGGCTTGCACTGTTTCAAGCTGAACAAGGTATGAGGCAGAGGCACCAGCCTAAAGGAGGGGAGCAGTGTTTCATCAAGCTGCGGATGAAAGCCTTGGAGGTGTAGAGGAGTTCAGGTGTGCCAAGGAAGGACTTTGCACAAAGGAGGATGCCCAGACTGTCTTTGGAGGATAACTTTAAAATGTGGTTCGAAAATTACCTGGAAAACTGATAATTTTTTCATTAAGAAATGTGTGGGGACCCTGGGCATTATCCAAGAGTGTAGTCTTGACAGGATGGTGCAGAAGTCACACAATTACATTTGATCTTTCTTGTCCAGGTTTGATTGCAGCTCGACCTCACGATAAACTGTGAGTTTGACGATTCGCAGGCAATGAATTGTATCATATCGTGTGCCTACCCTCGGATGAACATTAAGCTGGTTGAACCTTCTTGCTGGCATCACTTGGTGGATGTTAAATAGCCCACCATTTATTTCTTAGAATGGGCAAGTTATTGCTGACATCGTGAATAAATTACAAATTCCTGCACAAATCATCTCCAGTCCAATATGTCTGGCCTGGCCACCCAGTTCGTGGAAGACTTGGCTTGAAAACATTCACCCTTCGATCCCACAAGCGGCTGGAAACAATTGGGGCTGTGAAAGGAGTAATCGATGGAGATCCCAGATTGTAAAAGAAAACTTTATTTCATTCCCAAAAAGCAAAAAGGAGTATGCCTATTTATTAATGTGAATGATTATATCAACACCAATGGTCTTGTCCTGTTTCCTTGCCATTTTCTCCTTTACCAAAACCAAACTTGGTGCTTGGGTGCTTTGCCCTGATATCCGATATAAACCTGCACCAAGCTCTTCTTGTTTACACCCTCCTTTATCATTTTCACTTCCTTCATTTTCTCATCAATCCCTTCGCTGAACCACAGCTCAACTTCACCTTTCAGGTCTTCCAAACTGGACTTTTTCCTGCACGTATCATTCATTCAACTTCAAAGAAGCCTCCATCACAATCAAGTGAATTGTGGATTGAATTTGCATCGCTGCTCGGATAGGAATGATAATTATTTACACTAATTACACTATCTGTTTCGTCGAGATGTAGTCGATCTGTTCTTCTCACCAGGTTTAATTTTTCCACCCTCCTTCATCTTGTGGTACTGCATTTAAACAAGGTATTGGTGGACCATTAGCAGGTCCCTTTTACAAAAGTCAACCAGCTACTCGCCTCTTGTATTTCTGTGATCAAATTCGAATAACCCATTGACATTTAACGTAGGGTATTCAATATGAGGTCATAATGCAAGAGGACACCTTTGATGTGGACCTCACCTTTGTATACTGCATACATTTCCATTTACTACGTAACCTCCATTGCCATTGCGAGATAATACACGCACTCGTGGCAAGTATTGAAATTACCCACTGGCAAGTGATTCCAAGTTGATCAGCAAACATACATAGGCCACGTCCCCACATCTATCCCCATCTCTCCATCGCTTGACTTTCAAAATGACATGATCCATCCAATAATGCTCGGTGCAATGCGCGAAAACCCCTGGGAATGGCAGTCATTGGGGCAGCCGAAGGTATATTGTGATGCCAGATAAGGATTGTTACCTAAAATGGCTCACAAAGCTTCTAAGAGCAGCCGAAAATACTTGGAATCATACCTGCGAGAAAGGATTGTGCCTCTGTACAACGAAAAGGTTTGAGACCTGTCTGAACTCGGCCAAAAAGCTGATAGCTTGCAGCTCCCCATACTGCAAATTCCAGAGGAAGTGGACGAGGGGAAAGCCTGAAGGTTCGCCACCCATCCGTGTCCAGATGGGAGGTTGTCTCCGGACAGCTTGGGTCTGGTTGCGTCCAGGTGGTGGTTGTCTCTTGACGCGTCTGGGCCATGCTGATGTCCGGACGGGAGTTTATCTCCAGACGAGAGTTTGTCTCTGTACAGCTATGCTCCGGATGCGTCTGGGTGATGTTTGTCTGAACATATCCGGGCGGTTTTTATGTCCGGACGGGAGTTTATCTCCAGACGGGAGTTTGTCTCTGTACAGCTTGGTTCCGGATGCATCCGGGTGATGTTTGTCTCCGAACGTGTCCTGACAATACTTATGTCTGGACGGAGTTTGTCTCTGGATGCATCCGGACGAGAGTTTGTCTTCGGATGTTCCGAGCAGTGTTTGTGTCCGGACGGCTTGGCTTCAGATGCGTCCAGCGTCTTTTGTCTCAGGCCGTCTCCGGCCTGTGTTTGTCTCCGGATCGTGTTAATAGTATGACCGGTAGAAAAGGGATTTCAGACTATGTTTTGTTTCCATCTTCACTGTCATCCTATGTAGAATCATTTTGATTAGACAGTATGAATCATAACACTCCACCTCATGACTATATGCCTGGTGTTGGCTTAATGTTTCGGGTTGTGGAATTGGGATCCTCGGATCCTGCGTTCAAATCCTGCTTGGCTGTTGAATTGATACCAGGTGGGGTTGATTCTGCCTGTCGTTTTTATGAGGTCGGCAAAATGAGTGCCAGCTTGCTGGTATCCTGTGTCGGAGTGGCGACCTGTCCGGAAATCTGCCCAATAGCCAAGGAGACTGCTTCGGCAGCACCAACGCTCTGCATCAAGTATGGTCCCAATGGATGGACCTTACGACTGTCTTCCCTTCCCCCACCCCTCCTCTCTCCTTTCCCCTCCACCTCTTCATTCTCCCTCCTTTCTACCCCATATATATATATATATCTCTCTCTCTCTCTCTCTCTCTCTCTCTCTCTCTCTCTCTCTCTCTCTCTCTCTCTCTCTCTCTCTCTCTCTCTCTCTCTCTCTCTCTCTCTCTCTCTCTCTCTCTCTCTCTCTCTCTCTCTCTCTCTCTCTCTCTCTCTCTCTCTCTCTCTCTCTCTCTCTCTCACTCTCTCTCTCTCCCACTCTCTCTCTCTCCCACTCTCTCTCTCTCCCACTCTCTCTCTCTCCCACTCTCTCTCTCTCCCACTCTCTCTCTCTCCCACTCTCTCTCTCTCCCACTCTCTCTCTCTCCCACTCTCTCTCTCTCCCACTCTCTCTCTCTCTCCACTCTCTCTCTCTCTCTCTCTCTCTCTCTCTCTCTCTCTCTCTCTCTCTCTCTCTCTCTCTCTCTCTCTCTCTCTCTCTCTCTCTCTCTCTCTCTCTCTCTCTCTCTCTCTCTCTCTCTCTCTCTCTCTTTCTCTCTCTCTCCCCCCTTCTTTTCTCCCCCCCCCTTAGTATTCCCGTCAGCGAAGCAATGGGTGGTATTTGCTCGTCAATAATAAATGGTCCTCGGACTGATCCTTGAGGTTCAGTACAAGGACCATCATTGTACTGTGTAACACAATATCTCAAAAGGTTATGGACGGATTCAGACGAAACTTGGTGGATGGGATGGGTGTGCAACAAGGACAAATCCATTCAATTTTGGTGAAGATCCCAATCCGGATCTGGATACTGGAGTCTTTTTTAAAAAGTGATTCTTCATCGTTGAGAGATTGGGCCCAAAACGACATATTATATGACGTTTCAAAACTTGGTGGATGGATTATGACTAAACTTGGTGGATGAGTTGGTTTGGTGACAAGAAGAAGGCGATTCGATTTTGGTTGAGTTCCGGATTCAATTCCAGTCAATCAGTGGGGTACAAAACGTCAACTGTTCAGCCTGTCGGAGGCACGCGCTCCACCAGGGCCGTTGGCGTTGACTCGAGAAATGTCGCTCGGTAGGGAGTCCCAATATGGCGGCCGCGTGGCCACAACACCTGGTGATCTATTATTGCTCGGTATTTCCTCAAGCTATTAAATAGCTCAGTAGTTTTTAATAAGTGTCTCCAAAAGATGAGGAAAGCTCATATCGTGAAAGCTAAAAAAAAAAAGAAGAAGCGGAAGTTATCGGAGAGTGCGGGTCAGGATTTGCCATCAAAACGAAGAAAACAAAAAAATGTGCCGGAAGCGCCTAAACGTCACTTCCGGTTTTTTCTTTGTTTTTTTTTTTTAGCGTGTTCGTTTTAATCAGCGTTCAAAGTCATGATTTCAGTTTAATGGCATTTTATAAAGAATCTGTTTATTTGCCGTAACTAAGAGGCGTCCTTCCATCGGCGAGCCGAGCTGTGAACCGCATGGCGAACTTATCCCGCGGCGCCGATCATAATATGGATCAAACGCTCAGGGGCCCAACATCGTCCGACGATCAAGAGGAAAGATCCAATTGTATTACCGACCTCGTGAGTTTCGCCAAAGGATGTGAAGAAAAGATCAATTGCCTTCTGGATGCCTTGGGCTGGTCTGATGGAGTACAAGAAGGACCGCAGGTGAGCGTAAGATGAACAGGTAAACATCTTGCAGATCACAGGTGTGGGGACTTGGGCAGGACGTCAGGCTTTAAGTACTGACTCGTGAGACCATTATCACTCGTTTTTTAAACAATAATCTGTTCTGGAGTTGTGTGCATGCTCAGCCAAGGTTGGAACGTCGTTGGTACTTTTGGTACGAAGTGTGTCCATTTATTACGTACGGCGTGTGTAATCATGATGAACGTACTCCCAACGGTACGACTACCTGTACCTCTTTACCTGCCCCAGTTGGTCCGACCATGGAGCGCCGTCCTGATACCGTCTTTGGGCCCCAAGTCTTTCACGAACGTGTGACCAGGCCTGATGTTTGACTGCAGCTGCTTTGTGCAGGCGTTTTTGAGTTTGTTCAGGGTGCCGGAGATAACTTGCCTACCCTACACAAAGAACATCTTGGGTTGTTTAATATCCACTGACGAGACCGGCAGTACGGGACACGCAGGTTAACGTCCATACGAAGGACGGACCGCGCCACCGAAGGGGAACGAGGTTGTTTTCACCTCTGTCTGTCTGTCTGTCTGTCTGTCTGTCTGTGTCTGACTGTCTGACTGTGCAGGATATCTCAAAAAGTTGTGGGCGGATTCGGACGAAACTCGGTGGACGTGTTGGGTGCGTGACGAGGAAGAATTGATTCAATTTTGGTGAAGATCCGAATCTGGGTGTGGATGCGATAATTATTTAATTTTTTAAAAAACTGATTCTTCACCGTCGAGAGAGAGGGCCAAAAACGATGTAGTACCGTACAACATGATATCTCAACAATGTCATGGATCCGATAGGTTCTCGTGGATCGGGCATTACGTGGCGGAGGTATGCGCTCCACTGAGTGCCCTTCTAGTTTGGGGATGTAACCGCTTGTGAAGCACCAATCTGACAGTTTAGTGTTGGACCAATCGAACCCAGGTTTGACGACTCAAATACAAGTCTGCTGTTGGACTGGGGGACCCAAAACATTGATTGCCCTTTGCAATATCCCAATAATTGTTACACTTGTGGGACAATGACCATAACAAATAATTAAATTCAAGGTAACTTATCAACCGACTCTTCCTTAGTGTGTTGAAGAGTTCATGTGCTCCAGGTCTGCAAGCACATGGTACAGAAGTGCGTACGAGGCGAAGGGTCGGGGTGGTGGGTGGAGGAGGGCAAATGCTCTCCCCCCCCTCCCCCCAAAAGCCACAGTAGTTTTAATAATATGGGCAAAGGAATATCAGGATGATAAAATATCATGAGATGACTGAATGACGACAGCCTGTGATGTAAAAACTCAGTGAAGTGTCATATGTTTGACTTTTTTGCAATTACCAATCACAATCGTTTTGGGGTTAAAATAAACGTAAAAATCGCACCCGTGTCTGAAGGAAGCGGTTCAGTTTGGCATTTTTAATATGAAATGGGCAAAGCCTAGAAACTAACGAAACTCGTTATAATTACCCTTTCGAAACTTTTATAACCCTTTCGAAGAACCCTCAAGAATTAAACATGGTGAGTTCAGTTATTCTTGTTCAATTTTTTTTTATGGAAGGAAGGAAGGAAGGAAGGCCATAGCCAAATACTGAAGCTGCTTCACTGCTTAAAAAATAGAATAAATACCTAATTTATTATAGCTCTGGCAAGTGGCAGCGCTACCCGACTCCCGAGCATCTTACTATAATTCACCGTCTGTTCGTCCGTCTGTTCCCAGGTGCCGCAAAAACGGCTGAACCGATCGCGACCATTTTTTGGGTGTGTAATCCTGGGACCCCTTGGAGTAAAATAGGCATAAATATAATAGCATGACCCCCTTGACGGCTCCCGTAGGGAGCAGGTGCTTCTAGTTGTCTTAATGCACCTCTTGTATGTATATTCATTTTCCTTTGTTTCAGATCGTTCATTAGCACATGTGTTCAGGTTACAATTGTTATTATTTCTTCATTAATGTTCCCCATGAAATTGTGAAAGCGGCCCTATCGCTATCATGTGAAATGTGATCATTTAAAAAAAAAAACTAGCATCCGTTGAAGACAAAGTCTTCGATATCCCCCGCCATAGTAAATGAGGATTAACAAACTTATATTCACTAAGCGTGTGCAATATGTATGTGAAGTTTCGACTTGATCTGACCAGCCGTTCTGGAGAAGATTTTTGAAGGTTTTAGGGGAAATTCAATATGGCCACCAAAACATGTGACTTGTGACGTCATAATTTTTACTATGTATGCAGACATGGTGGAAGATGATAGTTGCAAATTTTCGCTTCGTTAGGTTATGTGATTCCAGAGAAAACATTATTTAATATTTTTTCTTGAATCCAACATGGCTGCCAAACCATGTGACCTATCAAAAGGCACCAGTTCACCACTTCCTTGATATGTGTACCAAATTTCGTAAATATATCTTGAGGGGATTTGTCGTTAAGCTCCGGAAACGAAATGTGACGGACGGACGGAACCCATTTCTATATCCCCCGCCAACTTCGTTGGTTGGCGGGGGACTAAAAAAGAAATGGACTCCGACGACCAAGAAACACATTCCAGGGCGCACAATGGCTTGAAGTGTACATTCGGGCAACGTAGCCATCATTCTGGCAAATCTGTAGCCATCCCTCTAAAGAAAATTGCCTCGTTAACCCATGGTGATGCCTGACCATCTCATGTCATCCCACATCTTTATTCAACCTTTGTAATACAACCCTCTTAGTTGTAGGTTATAGTGATCCCCTCCCTCTCTCGTCCCATTTGCTGATCATTCATTCCCTTCCTTGCGGTGTCCAACAGTTGCCCTGCTCTTTTACAGTCAGTTGATACCCTCCGTCACCTTTCTCTTCCGTGAGCCTCAATCTTGTAGAAAGCAAAACGATGGTGTTATGGAGGAGTTTGTACTTGTGTTGCATGAAAAGCAATACCTGAGATATTATATTAAATGTACTGTACATGAGGATTCCGACCTATAATTGTGAAGTGTCCTCAAACCTCAACGTCACCTGAGTAGCCCAAACAAGTGCTAATTGATAAGATTGGTGCCACTGGAGAACAATACTGTTTGTTGTTATTTTAATCGTAAATATGTTTGTCTCCTGCCCCTCCAACGAGGGCAGACACTGGGACATTAAAATGAGCTCCGACCGACTGATCGTCTGTTCATGTACTTTTTTGGGACGTGATATTTCAAAAACCGAACATGTCGCTTTCATATTGCAGATATTTATTCCTCATGACATTATCTCAACCTGATTCGATCACGGCTTGGCTGAATTATGTTGCCATGGCAACCATCTCAGCAATTATGCTTGTGTGTGTGTGACATTTCAAAAATCGTTTTAAGATTTAGCTTTCATGTTACACAAATCTATTCCTCATACCACCCAAAAGGCAGGGGACCCAGAGTATTAGCACCTTGTTAAATTTTAATGAATCTAATCGTACTTTGTCATTTAGGACAAGCTGTCGTTTCGACACGTGTCTACCTGGCTTGTATTCTTGTTTCTTCTCATTGTGTCACTTCACTATTTTGCACAAAATACCAGCTGTTTTGGGTTATTCAAATCCGTTGTACCCAAACGAAGAAGACATTTGGTCAGCAGCAAAAAAATTAAACCTTTGGTTATTGAAGCGTTGTCCTGATTTTCTTTCTCCAATGCTGGGACTCGTCCATTATTTTCACCCTTCATTTCCCCTCATGCTTCCATTACATCTCTGTCATTGATCACTGTTGCTGGTAATATGTTTACGTCTTCCCTTTTGCCAAATGCACGTCGTCCTTCTTTCCTGATGTATTGTTATTTTGACTCGCAAAGAACCCATCCTTATGGGCCTGTTAATTCCCCCACTTTCATGGTCTAAAGCCATGTCCTTCATTGCACGGCCCACGAGCCACTGGCGGCCCCTGGTGGTTTAAATTGCGGCCCCTGTCGTGCGGCCAAGAATACACAAATGTGAAAACGCCCCATCATAATCCGCCATCAATGCTATCAAATTGACCTCATGGTTTCAAATGAGTGTTCCAACACAAAGCATAAGAGTAACATAACTACATCAGGAGATGGTTGCAGTATAGAAGCAATTATGCTTGCAGCCCCTGGAGTTAACCACAATGTAGAAGAGTATGAGGCAGGGCCTAATAACAGCCATTGTGGAGTCCTGCAGGTGGTGGTGGCAGAATTTAGGTATTTTATAATGATTTCTATTACTCCAATTTACAAAGAATCTGCATGCCCCCAACCACCAGTTTTCAACTCATTCCATCCAGAAGTTGAACAATGCATAGACGTCAAGCCAACAAGCAAACCAACAAACACACTTCTCAAATTATATGTAGTACTAGACGACCCGTGAACCCGTTGGGTTCCCGTTGTGACAGCGGTTGATGGAAAGAAAAAAAAAAAGAAAAACCCACAATTTTAATATTGCTTAGTGGTCAAACTTTAACTTGAAGAAAATTTGAGCATTTACCTCAGGAGTCATCATTCGGCCAACCGGTTTCTCGAGGTACATCAACACTTTCTCCATGGTTTGTCCTTTCGCTTTAGGGATCGTCGGACCAAAACTTGACTGAATCGGGAATTGATTTTTTTAATAATTTTTTTTTTGTTGCCCGATTTGAACGAAACTTGATACTGCACACCGCAGCTGAATGGCGAGTAGAGTGGCCCGAAAAATTTTGCGCTATCGTGTACCATTTTGGCTGTATTTCGGGAACATACATACATATATATCGATATGTACAAGATGAGAGTTTTAGTGATATATTGTTACGGATCTGGAAACCATTTGCATTCAACATACAGATGTCCCAAAGGTCAGTTATTCCGTTAAGTACATGTGAGACAGGTCCCTTCCTTGTGTCTCATGGGAGAATCAAAAACGTGCGTTGCGACTTCTTTTTTAGTTAGGCTATTAAATCTTTACATCCAACGAACCCTCCAACGAACAACCAACAACCATTCCATTCCCTATCACAACCCACTACCCACCCGCTGTCTACAAACACTCTGACCTGCCAAGGCAGGGTCTTGTGGCCGTTCCTTGCCACTTCCTCCAGCGTCCCAATTCAAGCTGGCGGTGGGTCCTTTTTAGCGAGTCTGCAGTAGAGTGAACGGGTTTTTCCAGCCTGGCCGAAATCCTGCCCAGAAAGGGCCGACCCATGGAAGCCCCATCCAATCGGGGCGAAGAGTGACGTCTGCTTCACCAAGGCCCCTCCCCTATCGAGGGGGAGATATAAAAATGACGGGTGTGGTTGCGAGGGTGTTGTGTTTTTTTTGGGTTGCGCTGGAGTTCTTGAGTGGTTACGAGCAGTAGTTACGAGGGGCTGTTACGAGTTCTTAGTTGGTTTTTGCTGTCACGAGGGTTGAGCAGAGGGTCATCGAGGTGGCAAACGCGTCTCTGCTGGGCCTCCACAAGGAAGGACAGAGCGACCCCGACCTCCCTCCGTGGACCCCGACTATTCACCACCCGAGCTCCGCCACAAACCACGAGTCCCCCACATGCGACTGGGACCAGGCCGGCGACCATTGGCAGGTGACCATTGGTAGCACGGAGTATCCCCTACCTCCGACGGACAGGTACCCATCCGGACTCTGACCCCCAGCTCGTCTCTCTCTCTCATCGGCTGGAGGGTCCAATAAAGAACTCTGGCTTTCTTTTCGTGTGTGTTTGTGTGTGTGTGTGTGTGTGTGTGTGTGTGTGTGTGTGTGTGTGTGTGTGTGTGTGTGTGTGTGTGTGTGTGTGTGTGTGTGTGTGTGTGTGTGTGTGTGTGTGTGCATGCGTGCGCCCATCTTGTAAGTAGAACCGAGTAAGTGTTTTTGCTGATTGTAAATATTTCCCTGCTTGCATATTCGCGCCAAGTCTTGCCTTTGTCGTTATTTTACTGTTGATAAATGTATTAGAAATGTTCCCAGTCCGTTTCTGTCCCTTCTTACATTGGTCTAGCATGGTCCGGGTCTGAGTATAAGTGGGGTTTCCTCCCCGATAATTCATTCATTCCAGCCGGCACGGCTTTGGCAGTTTCCGCTCGGCTGCACCCGAACCGGAGTTGGTAGTCGGTAGAGTGACCCGGTTCGAGCAAGACGTGCCGAGGGCGTGGTTTCCCCGGTAGTTGATTCGGTAAATTGGTTTTAGACAAACAGACCCTACGCTACGCGGTTGAGATATTGGCGTCCACGATCGGTTCAGCGACCCGCCAGCTCACGGAATTATCCAGACAAATACATGGGACAACATTGGACTTTATTTCAGAGAAACACACCCACTTTGCTTGGGGGAAGTGGCATCACTTCTTGTGCACTCCAGGTGCTGGTAATACTATTTTTATGACATCGCCTCTTCTCTGCACACAATGGGGTAATTGAGGAATTTCTTCCTCTCCATGGTTGCCAACCTCTGATTGTCTGTCCGTACACTGTCCTTTTTCTTTGCTGAGCGTCAATCAAGGAAGTAGCAAGTTCCATTTTTAATCTTTGGTGTGATTAAGCCGGGGTCGAAATCGAACCTCCAACCTCAAGAGATTCAGGGCGGACGCTCTAACCACGATGCCATCGAGATGGAAGATGTTGAATTTTATGAGTAAATGATTGATCACAATGTTTATTTTTTTTTCTTTTGCATGC
>NC_140963.1:49612241-49634741 GCF_056783735.1 Eptatretus burgeri
TCCAGGTGATTTTTCATCACATCCTGTGGAGGTTCCCGAAACACTTGACCGTGCGATGTGCACGTTGACACGTGCAGACCGAATCGCCATCTATGATCACGTCGTGCTTCAGGCAAAGAAAGAAAATCCCAGCGCAGAGGGCTCTGATGATCTCTACGTGGATTTGACTTCGAAATTGAAGCGAGGCATGTTGCATGGCTTTGCTTTTCATTTATAAAACCTATACTACATTTTTGTGGAGCATCTCCAGCAGTTGTCAAACAAGCAAAGATACCTTGGGTCTTGTTATTAGTCCCCTACCAGTTTCACCGGAGAGGACTATAGGTTTGCTGTCCGTCTGTCCATCCCAAACTTTGTTTTTTCTAACTTTTTCCCTCCTACCCTGTAATGTATTCAACTGAAACTTCGTACGTGGCTTTTGTATGATAAGTTACAGAACAAGTTCGAGTTTCATGGCGTTTCGTCAATTTTTCACATAGACATAAAATATCCTCGTGTTCAGCTGCCCTGACTCCACACCACTGCTTTACACCCATTGGTGTCTGGACAGCTGGTCTGACTCCATCATAATAAAATCATGCACTGCCATTACATGAAGCAGCACAGATCGGCGGGCCTTAGGCCTGGGTGATAGTCCATGCATGGCCCAGTGCAATTGGAATGGTCCTCGGTATATATGCACATAAGCCGTATGCATGTTTTTGCTTCATGTATGTACATCAGGTTATTTAAAATTTAACCAGTAGGGGACATGTAATGTATTGCAAAGCAATTCTCGCTCTTACTTTGCATTAAAACTTCGCCCCCTTCTTTGTTCCCCACCCCCCCCCCTTCCTCACTTGTTTTTGTTTTGTTTTTCCTCCACTCGTATTCCTGCAGACAAAATTGAGCCCAAAGAAAAGTCCAATCTGGAGGTGCTCGCAGAGATGAGAGATTACAAGCGTCGGCGGCAATCGTATCGTGCCAAAAATGTTCACATCACCAGACGCAGCCACACTGAGGTATGTCCAACATGACGTGGGAAGAAGCATAGAAAAAGTGTGACCGGTGACAGCATGATTATTCACATCACCCAAATGATCAGGTTTTGGTTATTAATGATTAAGTGATACGAGAATGCAAGACCTGTCGCTTCGCTCACGGGAATGCCAATCTTTGCGTAATTGCGGGGAAAAAACCTAGAAGGGTACTTGGTAGAGCACATACCTCTGCCACGTAATGCCTGTTCCATGAGAACATATAGGGCCCAATACATTCTTGAAATATCATAATATATATATATATATATATATATATATATATATATATATATATATATATATATATATATATATATATAATCGTTTTTGGTCATATCTCTCAATGGTGAAGAATCACTTTGAAAATTAAATAATTCCCATATCCAGATCCGGTTTCGGATCTTCACCAAAATCGAATTAGTTTGTCCTTGTCACACACCCAACCTGCCAACCAAATTTCATCTGGATCTGTCTACAACTTTTTGAGATATCCTGCACACAGACAAACAAACAGACAGAAAGGAGTGAAAACACGACCTTTGTCTTCGGTGGCAGAGGTAAAAATGGTTGTTAATGGGAAAAAATAAAATTAGGTGGTGTATAAATACTGGCCAAGCTATGCACTCAGTGAGCAAGGAGGGGGAGGGGGAAGGTGTTAATAGGACATTCATCACAGCGTTTTTAGATGCAGAATTCCAAATAATATACAACACTAAGAGGAAGATCAAAATTAAAAAAAAAACTTCTTACCCTACCCCTCCTCCTTTCTTCCTTCCTTTTCATCAAACTGTCTGGGGTATGTATTAGGCATGGGCCATGCCAGGAAAAAAAACTCTCCTCATGCATGTATATGCAACACGTTATATGCTGCGTTCGCATCTATTGCTATGCTGCTTGATTAGTGGTTTCACCTCGAGGACAATTGTGGATGGACTCGGGCACGCCTATAAGGCACGCCAAAACCGAGCTCCTTACATATATATTGTTGTGGATTTTTGCATGTTCGGCGTGCAGGCGACCGCCTTTAGCTAAATTGCGGCCGCGCTCGCCCACCGAAGGAGCAATCTAGTCGCAGCTTTTCAGATCAACGCCGAAACCCAGCTACGGTTGTTGTTAACTACACCATAAATCAGCCAACTCTTCTGTCTACGCACTACAGGGTTGATTGCCGAATTGTCGATGTACCTAATTATTCGCGCAGACAGAAATGCCGGGAATTTACACCTCAATAGAGCCTGTAAGAAAACGAGCCGCTTTAAGCAGCTCGTTCCTTTTGCGATTGCCGAGCGGTTTTATATAGCCAAGCCCCGTCGGACCAGATGTACGTTTTATCGGCTATTAATCAGCCAGCTACTTATTCCGAACGCAATTATGGCAGGAAAGGACGCAAAACGAGCAGGTGACATTTCAACAATGGGGACATTTATTTTCACACGTATGCAATGAATGGGGGGATAGGGGACAAGACACAAGCAAAAAAAAAGACACTTTTTAGGTGATGTCACACTCACAAGCCACTGATGTTACAGAGGACGAGAACTGTTATGACCACTTTAGTTGGTCGCAATATCATGTCAAATTGCGAGATTACTTTCATAAATGGAAAGATTTGACTTCCGGTTCCGGGTCTGTTGCACGTGAATGCTGGAATCTGCATCCTGGACCAGCTGCATCCCGGAAAGATGGAATTTTACGTTTAACACCGATACAGATCCTTAAAGCGGCAGTGATATCTGGTATCGCTTGTACGTGTCAAGTATCTGTTTGTGCTACACGTTCAAACTAAGCCCAAAATGTTGAACCCCCTTTTTGAAGCTGCGAGTGCATGTCACTTCAGCCTTGTTTTGTTGTCATCACTCGTAGTTCATGAAAATGTGGAGAGATTGAGACTGGAGATGTAAGTTTGTATTACCATCAGCAATGGCATGTTCCCTCCCAGAATATTGTGATCATTCGTGCAATCCCCTGTTGTGTGCAGATTATCCGGGAAGTGATTGCAGTGCACACAGCTGAGCTCGCTCGCATCTGGAAAGGAGATGATGAGGAAGAGGTAAAAGTGAAGGAAGACGAAGAAAGAGAAGGGGACAGGTATCAGCTTTCCACCACCTCATTGAACCACTATTCGCTGTTATTACAGAGGGGTCTTCGTATAGCTAACAAATGCATTCTGTAGACGGGTCGTTGTGTCCAAAATTTATACCGTCACAAACTATTCTACATTTTTCATTTACCTTTGACAGTTATTCACGGACTAGCCATACAGAGTTTTATTCAGTCACAGTAAATGGGATCCATTCATCCTGTGGTGACATGACATCTGGTGTGCCCCAGGGGTCAGTCCTGGGATCAGCTTTGTTTCTCCTCTATAATAATGACATCCAAGACCAAATCCAATCTAAGTTGCATCTGTTTGCTGACGACAGCATCTCTCGTGACATACAGGGTAATGATGACCACCGCATACTCCAAGAAGCCCCATGTACATTCCCTGACTGATTTAACAAGTAGTTGGTGGCTTTTAACATTGAAAAATGTGCTGCACTAACTACAATGAAGAAGTGCAAGCCAGGTCTGCACTAATATGAGATCCTTGGCGATATCCCACAAGTAGACCAGTTTGACTACGTGGGCATGGCGGTCTCGCATGATCTTCTATGGAACAAGCACTGCCAGAAGATTATACATAAGGCAAAGCACGCTCTTGGACTACTGTGCAGAACCTTGTCTCCTTGCTCTAAGGAAGTTAAAATAAGAGCCTACTAAGTTCTTGTGCACCCTCACCAAGAATACAGTGCTTTGGAACCTTTTATACTGGTTCAGCCATAAATGGCTGTGAGCAAATTCAGATAACTACCGCCCGTTTTTTTTTCATCACGATTATCGGTGAACCATTTCTACCTCAACGCTGGTTTAAAATTTGGAACGAGACTTTACCTCCACCTCGACTTCTGGCGCATTGCACATTGTTTTACAAAACCAGTACAATCCAGTTTGCGTTTTATTTCCAACCGTTATTATATCTGCCACATATCTCGGGAGATACGATCATCATCAACTCAAATATCTTGTACCTGGAGCTGCAATTGATTCCTTTAACTTATCACTCTTCCAAAAATCTTGACGCTGTGGAAACCAAAGCCTTCAAGATCATTGGATTGTCTCACGATGAAGCCGAGTCCTTAGGCCGATCACTTCACCATCACCGACAGGTCGGTGGTCTTTCTGTCTTCTTCCACCTCCTTTCTGGTATTGCTCCCTCCCCCCAGCCCCCCCCCAATCCAGCTGTTGACAGGATGCACGCGGTCCACCAGCAACCATTTTTTTTTTTAATAGTTCAAGAAAATAATTCCGAGTTCATAATAGTTAAAGTGATGAATGATGACCACAATATTATAATTTGCTCCTTGTATTGACCACCTCGTAGTGACCTAAGCTGCATGGATAACCTGAATCGAGCCATTCAGGATCTGTCGCTCAAACCCACGTACAGCTGTATAGATTGGCAGAGACATGAATTTACCATACATCAACTGGGAGACAAAGTAGATTATCTCTCACCAATATAGGCAGAACATCAGTGACTGCGACCTGCAAACTTTGGCCGGCTTCAGACTTGAGCAGATTGTGAACTTTCCCACTTAGGAGAAATAACGTCTTTGACATTATCGCAACTAATTGCCCTTCCCTGAACAAACAATGTGTCAGCATGCCTGGCCTTGGTGATCATGATGTTGTGTTCTTGGAGATAAGTGCCTGAGCGTACTGACAAAAACCACCTCGCCATAAAATTATTCTTTGGAAACGAGCCAACCTTATGAATATGAGGTCTGAAGTATGGGCAGATCAATCTATTGACTGTTACTCGACCGTAACACCAGTGGAGGTTCTGGCTACTGAAACATAGGCTGCACTGGAAAAAAATAGTTGAAGACTACACACTCCAAAGCCAGCTCGTCGAGATTCAGCCAATGTTGGTTTGACGCATCAACTAAATACTAAACACATGTGCCATAAGAAGGCGAGGCGCCACAAAAGAACTAGACTGGCGTCATTACGACAACGTCAAGAAGGAAACGCAGAAGATTTGTCACCAGACCTATAATAAATACCTGTCTGACATCATCAGTCATGACCCAGATGGCAATAAGAAGTTGGGAGCGTTGGTGAAATCTAAACGCTGTGATCAAATGGAAGTTGTGCCGCTGAAGGAGGGAATTATTCTTCACTGTGATCCCAAGCATAAAGCTAACATCTTGAACAGGCAGATCTCTTCAGTATTTGCTGATGACTGATTCATCACTACCTGATTGAGGCCAACTTTCATCCAACCATAGATGACATCACTGTTGGCTGCGAAGGAGTAACCAAGCTTCTTAAAAACCACACAAAACGGCTTGGCCTGACGGTATTTCTGCGAAACGGATGAAGGAAACGGCTGAAGAAGTCTCACCTGCAGTTACCTTGCTCTTCCAGGCATCCCTGAATTAGGGCAGTTTACCATCTTTTTGGAAGAAAGCAACCATCATCCCTATCTTCAAGAAGGGCTGCCTATCATCTGTTTCACATTATCGTCCTATCTCACTTGCATCAGTCCTTTTATAAGCTGTGTGAGAATGTCGTGCATTGTGCCGTCACACATCATCTCATCGACCATCCGATATTAACACGCACAGCATGGCTTTAGGAAACGTAGATCTTGTGATATGCGATTTATCCTCACCATAGATGACCTTGCTAGAGGAATAGAAGAGAAGGGACAAATAGGCCTCATCTTGCTGGACTTCACGAAAGCCTTCGACAAGGTGTCCCACCGAAGACTTCTGTTGACGGCGGAGTTCTACGGACTTCAAGGCTGCACTTTAGAGTGGATAGAAAACTTCCTCCATGACCGCACCCAGCAAGTCTTGATTCACGGCCAACTTAGCTCTGAAGGCCAAGTAACATTCAGAGTTCCTCAGGATAGTGTGCTCCGCCCGCTTCTTTTCCTGATCCTTATTAACGATCTACCAGATAGCATCTCAAGCTCCACACGACGTCTCTTCGCAAATGACTGCGTCCTCTATCAGTGTAATTCATCTGCCCAGTACTGCACGAGTCTCCAGATGGATCTTGACATGTTACAGGACTGGGAGAGACATGTTACAGGACTGGGAGAGGAAGTGGTTTATGGAGTTTCATCCATCTAAATGCCAGTTCATTCACATCATCAACAAGAGGAAGCCCATCTTCCAATCTTATAACGTCCATAACCACGCTCTTGAAGAGGTTAACTCAGCCAAATACCTTGGTGTCCACATGCATTTCAACACCCATGTGGATACCACTGACAAGAAGTTAATGTAAGGTTAGCTCTCGAAGTCATTAGAATGATGCAACCATCTGTTTGACTCCAGGATGATTTAAATTAAAAAGAAAAAGTGTATTATTTCAAGGTATGGCAAAAATATAATCTATGGTTTTAAAACCATATAAAATATTTTATTTGTTTTACTTGCTCCTCTTTCTTTTAACTTGTCACTTCTTCACTTTGCACTCTCGGTCATTGATGTCGTCCGAGTACCTTCCCGGATTTATTTGTTGTATATTGTCGGAACCTGCTATATTCAGGGTATACGTTCCTGAAAAATTCTGTGTGTTGGGGCATTGTTTAGAAAAACTCTTTATTTATTTTTTGGACATGCTCCAAACTTGTGGGCAGAGGGAGAAGGTGGACGGAGATGGACAAACAAGGGATTTTCCAGAGAGTCGGTGAGATTTATTGATGAAGTTTAGGAACAATATGGAACCTAGAACACTGCCTTTGGGTACTCCAGTCTTAACGGAGAGGAGGCGAAAGGGTTCCGTTGAGAGCCACATGTTCACGATGAGAGGGGAGGACGTCAGTAATCCAAGAGTGCAGTTGGCCTTGGATTCCATTGGCAGACAGTTTGGAGAGCAAGGCAGGATGCCAGACTGTATCAAAAGCTCGAGATATGTCCAGAGAAACTGCTCTGATTTCATTTTTGACATTGAGGGCTTCCACCATTGCTGGGAGAGTAGAAGCAGCAGGTCCAAGGTGGAGTGATCAGGTTTGAATCCGAAATAATGAGGCTGGTGGAGAAAAGGAATGATTTTTATGTCAACTGTGATGATGGATTTAATGACCTTGCTAATGATTGGAAATCCAGTAAGCGAATTTGGCTGTAGTTTAGTGTAGTAGATAGTAGAAAATCGTGCAAATTATGATACAAGCATCAAATTTGGCATTTCTGTTCTGCAGGGCTTTCTGATCAAATCTGCCCAATTGGCCATTTGAAAATCCAAATTTTGAAAAATTTGAAGAAAAAAAAAAACTTCAAAAAAATTTGAAGCCACAGCTGGCTGAAATTATTGAAGCGTAAGTGAACATCCCAGACAGAGAACCAAGGGGAGATGCAGTCATCCTTGATAGCTCAGCACTTATAGATGCCCTACCTCCACGCACTTCAATTATATTTGATGACTATGCTAAAGAAGACCATCCCAAAGGTGGAATCCTATGGTGCCAGGTACGAGAGGGTGGACGTAGTGTTTGATGTGTACAAGAAGTCAAGTCTGAAGTCCGAGGCAAGGTCGAAAAGGGGGCAAGGAATCTGAAGAAGAGTGACAGGAACCATTAAGACCTCAAGTAACTGGAGAAGCTTTCTTCGAGATGACAGCAACAAGACTGGGCTGTTTCACTTCCTTGCGGAAAAGATGTGTGAAGCACAGACGAGAAGCACAGTCATTGTCACAAAAGGAGAAGATGCCATTAGCAACACAAGGAAGTCACTGGATGCGGTGTCTCCATGTTGTCATGAAGAAGCTGACACTCGAATATTTGTACACGCCAGGGATGCAACGACGGATGGTAGCAAGTCCATTATCATTAAGGCTAATGACATGGACATACTAGTCATAGCAATATCTGTACTGCCATCCTTACAGGAACTAGGTCTTGAGGACATGTGGATTGCCTTTGGCCAAGGAGCCAATGTGCGATGGATTCCAGTCCATGAGGTAGTTTCTGCAATCGGGCCTGAGAAAGCTTGAGGGATCCCATACTTCCATGGGTTCACTGGATGTGACGTCGTGTCTGCCTTCCATGGTTAAGGGAAGAAAACTGCATGGCAGACTTGGAACGTCTTTGATGATGTTTCTGAAACATTCACCAATCTCAGCCAGCATCCAACATTGATTCGTGATCTTGACTTTTTTGAATTTTTTTTTTTTTTCAAATTTTTCAAAATTTGGATTTTCAAATGGCCAATCAGGCAGATTTGATTAGAATCCCCTGGAGAACAAATGTGCCAAATTTGATGCTTGTATCATCATTTGCACGATTCCTCTCAAAAATTGCTGTTATCTGCCCCACTAATATAGGAGACCAGTCCTGAAGGGGAGGAAAAAAAAAAGCGTGAATGCGTGATTGTCGAAACAGGTCACACCACTATATGACCCGCGAATAGCTGGGTCCAACAGTGTAATTGAAATTGACCACCAAATGTGATGTTCACCAGAATTAATTTGGTGTATTACAGGTGTTCCTTATAATGCACAGATTGTATACAGTATGATATTGTTACGTCTGAGGGGGGGGGGGGTATGCATTCAAAGGGTAATTAGGATGTTTAATTAGGTATGCCATGCTGTTCGAGTTGTACCAGGATCTCGATGTAATAAGTAGCGATTCAGTGGTGATAAGTTGTCTAGTAAATGTCCATTTCTTTAAGGGGGAAATGATAATTGTCACGTAATTAGATAGGGAGACAGGTTAGGGTAAGTGTGTATGCGTAAACCCTTTTAGTATTCCCTGTAGGCTTGCCGTGACATAACAGGACAGTTCTGTGGATGGCTCCGCCCCGTGATCACGATTGGCGGAAGGTGACCACAGAGGGCCAATAAAAGGGCTCGATTGGAAGTGACGAGGACTCGAGTATAAAAAGGTTCTGTTTGGGAAAAGAATAGGAGGAAGAGTCATAAAAAGGAAGCGTCTGGTCGAGGCTGTTTGTCTCTGAGCGCGCTCTCTCGTTGCGCTGGTCCGTTCCTTGATTCGTCGTGTCTCGTGGCCTTGCTGTGCCTCGTGCCTCACCTCGGTTGGCTCTGGAGTTCTGCTGGCTCGGAGTACGGGACCGAACAGCGGGCGGACCTGCCTCCCTCTCCTGCTCGCATCTTGGCACCAGAACTGGCTCCCTGGCGGCTGTGAGCGGTCTTGGGCCTACACCAGGAGGTCGACACCACCAGGAACAGCACGACGGTGGCTGGTTGGAGCCCACAGGCCGGAAACCGCGGTTCGGCGCTGAAGGGCTGACGGAACCTCGGCACTACCGTGTCTCCTGCCCCTGACGAGCGCAACGCCAGCTCGTCCGGCGCCAATCCAGTGACTGTTGCGTCGACACCACGGGCAAGCCTGACCACCAGCTACGTTGTGTGTGTGTGTGTGTGTGTGTGTGTGTGTGTGTGTGTGTGTGTGTGTGTGTGTGTGTGTGTGTGTGTGTGTGTGTGTGTGTGTGTGTGTGTGTGTGTGTGTGTGTGTGTGTACCTGGCGCCATAGAGGGTTTGAGATTTGTACATCCATTGGAATTGTTTGTGTTTTCCCCACACCTGAACCCACACCACCATCCCATCGAATCGCCCCGGATCCCTCCTCTTGCCGAGTCTTATTATTATTTCTGGTTAGAGAAATAAACATTATTAACTCAGTGAAAAGCGACTCGTGCCACCTTCCTCGTCCCGTTTGCTGTAGAGTGATTAAAACCGCCATCTTTGGGTTATAAATAAATAAACCGCCTCCATCGTTTCAGCTCATTCTACGTTGGCGGGACTGTTCAAGTCCCGTGGACGTCACAATATTATAACGAGGCTCGACTGTGCATAAAATTTTGCTTGATCTGACATGTTATTGGGGCATTGATGGGAATGTTATTGGGGGTGGGGGGGGGGGAGAGGAAGTGCATTTTACCTCACTTATACTTCGTGTCCTGCCAGCAACTCTTAATTGGTATGAGAGGAACAAGTGAGTCAAAATGGGCGGAGCACCAGGCTGATAAGGCTCAGTGCAACACTACCCTCTGAGGATTAATGTCTGACTGCTTCCAAGCCATAAACCCTGCTAAGCGGAAAGAACCAAGTAATCTATCAGGTCATGAAAGACTTTGGAATTGTATAAAAATGTCGTCATCACTCGTGGAATGCATAATGACGTTAGAGTGGAAGGAAACAGGTGAACGTTTGATGAACAGGCTGATGTATTTAGTGAGTCCAGATAAAAAGAAAAATCAGTCCACACTTGTGAAAAGCATTGTGGAATGATTAACAAACCTCAATGTATATCGCGTCGTACATACGCTTGTGTGACATGTTTTACCGGCGAGGTGGGCCTTTAAGCTACCCAGTCGAGGTTGGAATCACCAGCCGAATACAACCTGTCAGACCGATGCTTTACAGGCAGGATGTTGCATCAATGAGTGTGCTGTCCCTCGAGTCGACAGTTGTTAGCGTTAGTTGGTCGATGTTAAAGGTCACACTGTGAATTTTGCAAACAGTGGCCGAATGCCACGTACACCCTGGCCTAATTTGCAGAGGCACTGAAACGACGACATGGCAATGTCTCAGAAATTGTGCAACCAGCGGGTGGGATTTTTATTTTGATCCCAGTCCAATATGTCGATAAAAGAATATCTGCACTTCTGTAACTGACGAGCGGTTACATGGTGCTCGTTATTTGAAAGTGCACACTTCAGCGAGTGCTACGTGAGCTGTTCTGTACGAATCATTTGGTGTATATGGTACATTTCTGTGATTCTGATATGTCACTGACTTGCAGGTGTTACATGTGTTTGTTTTGTGGAGGAGGTCAACAGGAAGCATTGTGTGTTTGGTGAGAATGTAACCGGTGGTGAGAATGTTGCATCCTGCCCCTTTGACTTGCAGAATAGTTACAGTTGTTTGTTTTTCTAAATGATTGTTTTCATCAAATCTAACTGCTTTTCTTTGTCTCACCACCTTGAAAGGTCATTGTCACATGACCAGCAATCTGGGTACTCCGAACGAAGGACGGTTCGTCAGTGGGGTGCTGAGCAGGAAAAACGAGATGTGTCCCGACGAAGCACGGAGCGAAGCCATGAGAATGAGGAGATTGAGAAACAACGTCGCCGAGGTTCATATGGCGATGGAGCGAAGCAGTATATCGGTGGGTCCAGCCGAGAGAACAAAATTGAAAAGTATCGAACGCGTGAGCGAGAGGACAGGATAGCGAGGCACGGAAGTCCAGGCAAGCACAGAAACAGAAGTCGGAGTCGGAGCCGAGAATCCCATCGGGATAGGCGAAGGAGAAGTCGGGATCGGGATCGTCGAAGCAACAGGGATAGACGAGACAGGTACGATTGTGTAACTTACAAAAAGGTCTGTCATAATTGGAGGTGACTTTCTTTCTGTCAATTTGCTCCAAGGTGTTTTGCATATTTAAATACTCCTGCTCAATATACCTGCACCAATACACTTTATTTTCCAATCTTACTTACCACTGTGTGCGTGTGCACATTGCAGGGATTAACCGTCGCGGCCTCATGGCTCTTCAAAAGGCGAGGGAAGATGACTGGTGTGAAGTTAAAACTTGTTGGGCTTGTTTTTTTGTGATACAGAAAGTGGATGTAAGTATTGTAGGACTGTTGATGTTCCTGTTTACAAATTTAAAAAAAACAAAAACAATTTTTGGATGAAAGGAATGAAAATCACAACTGTCTTGAACTTTAACCCTTCTTCTTCTCCTCCATCTCATTCCTTCCATGTCGCTGTTTTTAAGGGACCACGGTTAATTTTGTGGCCAAAGCCGTTTTTACAACCAATGTTGTGTATCGAGAGCCATTGGAATAATATATTTGAAAGATGCAAATTGACAACCTCTGAAACCGAGCATGCGATGTGCACATTGACGGACATTAAAAAAAAAATCCTTTTAACTTTAATTTGCTAATCTGACTCGAGAATGATTTTTCCATTCACACAGCAAATTTATTTTGTGAGTGTGATTGTTCTCCAATTTAGCCAATGGTTTATCTGAGTTATGCTCCAGTGATTTTTTTTTTCTGTATACATTGAAAAAAAACAAAAGTTCACCGGAAATGACCTTTTAGCCGATATCAATCACATCGAGTGAAAATGGTGCAGAATGTCGTGCAGTCCCATCCTCCCAGATGTGATTCACTTTTCGTTTCCTGTTCGTGTTCTTTATTGCACTCGACGTTCTCGTTACCAATTTTGGCGACCTTACACAGCCAGATCTACACCAAACAGGTGGCGCTGTTCACACTTGAATAAATTAAAATCGGCTTTTGTTGTTGTTGCTGTTGTTTTCTTTTCTCGTCATACCTACTTCTGGTAGCATTGGCTATCATAGCTTTCGACATGCGCTTTACATACATGACCGTTGCCGAGAGTCTACTTGCGCGAGTTTTAAGTTGTTTTCCTTCATAGGATTTTCTGTGAAATTCTCAACAACAACAAAAAATACGAGCATCGTCTCGTATATGATAAAAGTGAATTAGTGTTTCCACACATTTGCAATCCGCTGACTTGATGCTTCATTTCAATATATGTGTGGTCCATTGACATTCGATGGTCGAACATGTCTGCCAGACTTGGCGGGAGGTATCACTCTGAGATCGAGCACCTCTCCCTTTCAAGTCCACTTCAGTCCCGTCTTGACTTTCCATGTGCCACTGTGTTTTCCTGATCCAACGACTCATCGCACCTTTCAATCACACTGAAACGTGCCTCTGCTTTCGCTGCTGGACTTAACGGTTCATATTGTGATTTTCCTTGGCAAGGAACTCCCGTTTCATTATGATTATTTTAAAGTGAGTCCCCCATTGATGTTTGTGTGTGTGTGTGTGTGTGACTGTTGATTGAAGTGTCATGCTAGTAATGAACATAGGGTGCACGTATGCTATTGGAACTTGTGTGTACGCCATAAGCATCCGTGAATGAAAGCGCGTGTTCACTCGTCTTTCACCTTAACCCCACCGTCAGTGTGCACAATGACTGGAGCTCATAAAAAAAAATAGAACGGTGCTCTTCGATGTTGCGACATCGACCGATTATGCCTCCTCCCACATTATTGCATAATTATACATACTTGTACCAAGTTTTATTTAAATCCCTTCAACTCTTTTCAAGTATCAGATTTTTCCCTGGCATGACCTCTGATCTTTGACCTCTTGATGCTGAAAACAAATCGGTTCATCTTTGCATCATAATATATTCTTGCACCATGTTTGATCAAAATCCCATCACTGGTTAACAAGTTAGTGTGGTAACACAATTTTTACCTAACGGGGCCTCTGACCGTTAACCTTTAACCCCATAATATAATCGGTTCACCCTTGCATCATTATACATACTTGTACCAAGTTTGACTTGGATCCCTTCAGTCGTTCTTCGGTTATCGCGGTAACGAAAACTTATCACGGATGGACAACCTGAAAAACAAAACCTGTATAGTGCCATCTGGTGGTCTAGCTCTTCATAATTCAAGTTAGCTTCAATTGGCACAAACCCGCTTTCAAAAATTTTTGATTATGGTGAAGTGTAATTGTGGTGTGACGGCATTGTACTCAACTCCAACTTATTTCAAGTAAGCGAACATATCATAAAGGTATCTGACAACCCACGTCAGTCAATGAGAAACATCATGGTGGGGTGGGGGGGGGGGGTAATTTTGCATGGGGAGTGAAATGGCCTTTTGAAATCCGCAGGTGCTGTATGTTACCTTGCTCACAATAAATACGTAGCCCATCTCGTCTCAACGTTGCTGCTGCTACTCATCGTTCCTGCTGCTGTTCCTCCCCGTTGCTCTTCCTCTCACCATTTCTGTTGCTGTTTCTCCTTTCATTATATTCTTGCTCTTTTACTGTTATTACAAAGATTTATCTTGCTTAAGGCCCTGTCACACCTTGACGATTTAGCCAACGTATGACTGATGTATGCAAAATTGGGCTAAAACGCCGGCACACGTCGAATACGTTATGGGTAAGTTTGTATACGTTAAGAGCATGCTGAAAAACACTGCCATACGTCGTAGTACGCTGGCTTTCATCGTTGTACTTTGCAGTTGTCCTCAAATTTTAGCATGCTTGAAATTTTACGACGTATGCCAGCGTGTGACTCACACGTTCCGCTACGCTGGCCATAAGTTGTAGGCACGTTATGCGATCGTCGACACACGTTACTTGTAAGTTACTCATCAGTCGAAACACGTCGAGGTAATGTTTAGCATACCCGAAACTTATTACTAACGTATGAGTAACGTGCTTTGAACCTATGTGTAACGTACCTCCAACGCATATTGACGTATGTAGACGTATTTGATTGACGTCTTCCAGACGACCACAGAACTTACTGAACGTGTTTCTAATTGACAGCGTTAAAAAAAAATAAACAACACAATAACTTCCGATATTTCGTCACGTGCCGTTACGTCACGTCCGATTGCCTCTTCAGTTTGCTCATGTCTTATTCTTAGTTCCTCCTCTGTGAATATTTTCTGTTTGAGGATATTGTCACATCGACGTCGAAACGTAAAAGCAAATGTCCGAATATATTTTAAAATTCGTGAAAGACTGAAAAACAACAACAACAACTTCAGATATTTCGTCACGTGCCTTCACGGAGCCAAGGAGAAAAAAAGAAAATGTGCTTTGACTGAGAAAATAATTTTCGGGTATGCTAAACATTACCTCGACGTGTTTCGACTTATGAGTAACTTACAAGGAACTTGTGTCGACGTGTGTCAACGATCGCATATCGTGCCTACAACTTATTCCCAACGTAGCGGAACGTGTGAGCCATACGGGCGAGTACCACTAAACGTACCACGAAATATGACAGTGTACTTCATCGTTTTTCAGCATGCTCTTAACGTATACACAACTTACCCATACCGTATTCGACGTGTGCCAGCGTTTTAGACACATTTTTCATAGGTCGACATACGCTGGCTAAATCGTCAAGGTGTGACTGCGTGGTTGACACTTCCAATTCTCAGGCGGTTACGATTTAAATCGGCGTGCGGCAGGTTTTTAACAGGCTACGCCACAAGTTCGTCGGTGATACGTGCAGCACGCTATGCCTAAGTTAAAGTATCGTTGGGCATAGGTTGTGAACGCCGACAACAGGCTAAGCATTCCTTGGTATAAGTTATCTACAAGACAACGAAACGTTCTGTGCCCGTTACTAATATATTATGCATACGACCAACACGTTATGAATACGACCAAAACTTTAAAAAAAACATCAAAATTTCAGCGTACGCCAACGTTTTACATACATTTTTATACGTTGCCATTGCTGGCTAAATCGTCAAGGTGTGACAGCGCCTTTACAAAGATGAACGGATGTTATGTTTTCACCCCTTTCTGTCTTTATTGTTTTTGTTTGTCTGTGAGTTGGATATCTCAAGTTGTTGTGGAAGGATTCGGACGTAATTTGGTGGACAGGCTAGGTGTGTGACACGGACGAATTGATTAGATTTTGGTGAAGATCCGGATACTATTTTTCTTCACCATTGGGAGGTCGGGCCAAAAACGAATATATATATATATATATATATATATATATATATATATATATATATATATATATATATATAATTTTCAAATATTACGATATCAAAAAGTTGTAGATGGTTTCGGACGAAGTTGGTGGACAGACTGTGTGTGATACAAAGACGAATCGATAAGACTGAAGGTGAAGATAAGTTTTATATTGCATGATATCTCAAAGTTGTGGATATGAGTTATGAGTTGGGTCGGCAACAAGAACAAGCCGATTCGATTTTGGTTCATGTCTGGATCCAGATCGGCCTCTCACTGGGATACAAAACTGTTAAGCCTGGCAGAGGTATGCTCTCTTCCGAGTGTCGTTCTCCTTGTTGCTGTCATACAGTAAATGGTTGAAATATCACTGTTCCCTCCTCCCTTCGTAGTGATGTAACCACCCGATGAGTTCATAATTGAATCCAAGTGTGCATTTGCTTGAGCTTGAGAATGCAATATCGAAGGACTCCAGAGGGAAAATGGATTCAATAGTCAAGGGAAACTCATTCCACAGCCAAGACCTGTTGTTTAATGGGATGACATCCTGCATGGGAAAGTTTTCAGATGAAACTTTTGTTGCTTCATTAGTGAATTTCCCATGGAACCAAATTTATTCATCTTGTGTGGGTTTTGTTTTGTAAATGCTGTCTAATCCCCTAACCCTTAACAAAGAGGGTGACAGTGTACAGGTTTTTGGTGCATAAACATAGTTTTGGAACTTTTTTTTCACAATGATTGATGGGATGTGACAGAAGGGTGGAATTTATTCAAATAAACGAGTTGCAACCACATGAATGAAAATTCAGATATAGTTGCTGAACCGACTTGCGAATGGTTCAGCGAAGCCCCAAGCAAGTCCACCAACTGAAGTTTCTTTAATCCCTGTGCAAGTTCCTTATAGCAACTGGCAAAACTGATTTTCACTTTGTGCATCTTTTATACAAAGTCGAGGCTCATGGAAGAGCGAGAACACTGGAAATCGGGAAAACACAGCAACATCATGCTGGAGGAAGAATGCATGATGTGATAGAATAAAGTAAGGCGGGAGTGGATACAGGAGCTGAATAAGCTGGATGCAAGCTCAAACATGGCTAGAATAGGAAGGGAAAACTGGGGGTGAAACGGCAACAGAACAACTCCCAAAATACAGGAGGGTGGAGGGAAATCTGGAGAAAAAAAACAACCGGGAAAGGATAGGGTGAGCTGGAGGAGGGATAAAGAGAGTGGAATAATCGTGAATGTTGGGGGGGGGGGTGGTTAACAGCCATCTTGAAACTGTGTACAGAAGAACAAATGAGTGGAGGTGAGCAGTGAGGCTGGATTTTGAGAGTTTCACTCGAAGTAGGTTACCTGCATAGTGGTGTACGCCTTGGAGGATGGTGTGGGGTGGAAGGGCAGCGCACATAAATGGCAGTCATTGCATAATGAGAAATGCAGAAGACAGAGAGACCGCTGTCCTGTCTGCAATGCCAGAGTAAAAGGCCAAGAGATTGAGCTTCATTGCAAGAGATTCCAAAGGTTTTGAAAGCCTTTGCTCCCATGGCATAAAGAAGTGTGAGGCAGGAGCATCAACTCAAAAGGGAGAGCAGTACTCTATCAAGCTGATTGCCAAAGAAAATTGGCAGTCTTTAATAATGATGGCCAAAAAATCCTAGTTTTCTTTGGAAAATGTGTAAGTCCTCAAAACTCACAATATCAGGCTAGAAGGCTGGAATTCCCAGTGTGTTCCACCCAGGAACTTGCATAATCGCCTATCATTGAGCTGCTTCTTAAATGCCATTTAAGGGCTGCTGTGTTGTTTGTGCATTCTGTAAGGTTGTGTTCCTGGACCAACTCAGTCTCCCACAGGGAAACCCAGAACCAACTGATAACATCACATACAGAACCTTAATATTTCCACAACAATCCAGAAATTTCCATTGAATTCATTCATCTATTCTTAAGTAAAGTACAGGTATGAGTTCTCACTGAAGCATTATGTTGTGACAAGAAGTGCACTTTATTAAATTCATCACCAGAACAGATTGTTTGTAACAATAACAACTACATATACGAGATTTTACAGCCTGCAAAGTTTGGTTTGTATCGAAGCTGTCTTTCAATCCCACATGCAAGGTTTTGTGGAAGGGAATGTGGCAAATGGAGTATTTCAATGTGAAATTTGGTTCGGTTGAAATGTCACTGTTCTGCTCATCACTCATCGCAGTCTTTCCGTGCATCGAGATAATGACCACCAAACCTCATGGGGCCCACAGTCAAAAACCATAATTAACCCGAATGTTCCTGCAATGCCAACCACGTTGCACCAAGCTGAACCCCTCGCCAAAGATATGTAAATTTATACCATTTTCGTCATCGTGTGACCTTTACACACTCCTTTTCAGCTGGATCCACTGCTGGACAATAACTGCAATGAAGCCGGAGGATCCACTGATGAAAAAGTGATTCCAACACAGACTCCAGTTCCAATTGAGCTGGATTCTAACTTGAGACTTGAGATGTTGTGGCACTCAACTCAGATATACATTGTGGATGGGGTGAGCCCAATGTCGTGACAATTTCATATGTAGAGACATTGGGCCAGCCTCGTTGGTATCCATTTAGGACTCATTCTTAGCTCACCTGAAACGCAGTTTCGGGGAGCTCATGGGATGGTGCGTCGTCCTACCATCCGTCCGTAAACACTGGCAACTTTTTCTCTGAAACTACACACGATTTTGATGAAACTTGACCACAACCTTCATCACCTCTGATGTACCAAAGTTTGTTCACGACAGTGGTCCCTGTAAAATATGTATTTGCTATAATATTGGTTCATTGGTACATTTTGCTGATTCCGTCCCACGTTGACTTCCTTCTCGGTATCATTCTACCAGGTGGGCGCCCAAGGGCTTTGCCACTACTTTATTATATGTGCTAAATGTGGCAGACTTTTTGATTACTAACTCACACTAACCCTAAGACTAACCCTAACTCACAATACCTCATATGTGGAAAATTTATGTGACCATGAGTAGGTTAATTGTGCCAACAGACGAACCAAAAACAATCGTCTTCTTCCAGATGCATGTATACACATCATTAAAAGTAAATCATAACCTTAGACAAACACCTTCACAATGACATGGATTGAAATAAAACCCAACTTGAGAGAATGCCACACAGTTATTTGGGCGGTATATAAGGCAATAGATTGCTGCCTCATTCGCTGAGGCCTATCTTTGTAAGGCTCGTGATGCTTGTGAAGTATCCACATCTTTTCAACTGTCTCTTTGGTCATTTTACACTTAAGGGGAAAAATTATAGGGTGGGAATGGCAATTGTGAACATGACATCTCTGAAGATTTCTTTGGCTTCTTGTAGCAATAAGCACCAATATGGCGGCGGTATGATTTTTATCAGGTTTAAATTGTGGGTGGACTCGTAGAAGCTGTCCAACCATATACTAAAAACGATATCAGTTAGGAACCTAATATTTTGCAGAAATGTAGCCAAATGTAACAAAGACGTGACATGATCCACACAAATGATTACCTTAAATACACATTATTGAGCTTGTGCTAAACGTCTCAGAGATTTCTTTGGGCTTGCTTCCATTCTTTCCCGCACTTCATCCGCTTTCTCTGGTGTAACAACACTTGGCTGGCGCATTTGCTTTTTAGCTTTCATGCAGCCTGTTTCTCTGAACTGCTTCAGTAGTTTCCATATCACTGATTTTGAAGGTTACGTACAATGACCAAAGCGACTTTTAAATGCAATTAGACATTCCCGAGAGGATGCATTCTTGATGTAATGGTGGACGAGTAACATGCGTTCTTCCACAGTGAGCGCCATGGCGTTACTGACTGAAAACCGTGAAACGTCACTGCCGGGTCACGTGATAAATCGTGTGATGCCTGATGACTTCGGATCATGGTACATATTTCTTTTACATTAGGCTACATTTATGAAAAATATTAGGTTCCTAAAAAAGATGTAGTTTTTAGTACATGGGAATTATTTCGGGTTCTCGAATCAATAAAAAAAAAAATCACCCTGAATTATGTGGATAAAAGATAATTAAATGTGTGTAACACAGTATTCCTCCTGTAGCCGCTCATTTTGTCGTCCATGCTGGGCTCTGATTGGCCAAATGTGTCGGGTGTGTCGGTAATGATAGATCTGATCAAGCAGGTACACTATTCCGCATCATCCAGGAGAGGGTGGTGACCAAAGACTTGTTGGTTGGATCTCATGTGACATCAACCAAGAAGTGTGGACTCGTAGAAGTCTGTTCCACAGTGAATTCAGTTAGCTCTGATACATCGTACTAACTAGATACTATAGCGGCTCAACTGACGTTGAGCTCGTCATGGCGGGAGGTAAAATCCCACGATGTACCGAATGGTTTTAGCTGTTGTTGAGACGTTCTGCATTCTGGCGGACATCGTGCGTGTGGGTTGTGAGGAGAGACACGAGAACCTGAGCTCTTTTAAAAACCAACATGTTTATTCCCAAACTACAAGCAAATACAAAGAACCAGGGAGTGGGGTAATTGCGACGGAGGAAACGGCGAGTTGGGGGGGGGAAGGAAAGCAATACAATTAATAAAGAACAAATTATATACAATGAAGCCTGGTGTTGACTTAGCAGTTAAGGTGGCTGGCTTGGGACCTAACGGTCTTGAGTTTGAGCCCCTGTCAGCCGTTGAATTAACACCAGGTGTGGTTGATTTATCCCCCATCCCCATCAAAAAATTCTGTATTAATGGTAATCGAATTAGTGAATTTTAACCTCTGACATTTTAGAATGATAAATATGCGCCGCATCCTTTTTGAGAATGAACTGATTTTTAAAATCTTGTTCGAACCACACAAAGAGAATAAAATCAACAGGACATCTGGTAAACATGGTTTAAAAAATAAAATGTAATGGAGTTTGGTTTCACTGGATCGATCCAGATCATGCTGTTTGGCTGTATAAAGTGGATCGGATGGGATTCCACTTATCCAAAACTGTACATGACGAAGCACAGCAAATTAAGCAATGAAAATCGACTACGTTATCGTCATTACGTTGCTGTATTTCAATCCGACGTGTGTGTGTATATATATATATATATATATATATATATATATATATATATATATATATATATATATATATATATATATATATATATATATATATATATATATATATATATATTACGTATTTCAGAATCCGGTCTGATGAATGCATCCACACATCCAGGTCCTCAGACAGTTATTTCCTTAAATGCATGTTCAGATTAGCCCCATCCCCATGTCTAATGGGATTTTAAATGTGATGTGTTGAGAAGGGTGAAGAATAGATCCCTCTCTTATGGGAATTTTTTTTTTCTGTACGACAGACACGTTTACACACATTTCTTTCGCGACCTCTGACACGCGCCCTTATTTTTCCTCAGCAACGTTTATGCACATGTTTTTCGCGAGCACCGACCCCCGCCTTTTTTGGGAGCACACGGGTCGTCATCATAACTGTGCACAAGTGGGGCGGGGTGAGCTGGGGACGGACTGCACCCGCCGAGACGGCCCGCAGATATAAAACGAATTGGAGGTCCGTTCTGAGGCGAGAGAAGTGAGAGGAGGGAGAAGAGAACGAAAAAGAAAGCGAGAGAGAAGTAAGAGGAGGGAGAAGAAAGCGTGAGAAGCGGGTGTAAGCATGCGAAGGAAGAAGCGTACAAGCGAGGAAGCATGCAGGCCCGCAAGTGAGCAAGCGAGTGTGTGTGGGTGTCTGACCAGCGCCAACAATGAGACAATTCGTCCTTCCCAGTGCTTGAGCAAGCAAGCATGTGGTGTGGCTGTGAGCAGCGCCAACAATGAATGAGGCACAGGTCGGTCACCAACGTGTGAGGCGTGGGTCAGTCACCGACGGACTGTGTGGGTCACTGGGCATCACCAGTTTCGTGAAGTGTGAGAAGCTGCCCGTGTCGCAGCACCAGGGTCTAAACCCGCGACAGATGATATCGGTGCCCCCCCCAGACGTCGACTGGAGTTCAAGGCTGTTCGCGAGAGGGGGCATGGCAAGGCTGGGTGCTGGCAACGGACGTGACACGCACGCACCCATTTCAGGACGTTTTCACTTCGTGGCCAACTACTCTCTGGTGAGCGAGCTGACTCTTCCCCCCCCTTACTCCCCCTGAATGATCTGTTGGGTACCCTTGTCTGTGTTTAGCTGTAAGTAAGTCAACCCCCGATAAGCATCTGCTATTTGTCTCTTTCCTGGCATTTTCATTGATTTTACTTCGAAATTTATTCTTTATTTACCTCAGGAAATAAAAAGTTATTTCCATTTTTTAATTTATTTATTGAATTCCAACCTGTTTCCTTCCAATGGTCTAGCATTGTCCGAACCGAGATAGACTGGGAGGTAATTACCACAGATTTGACCAAAAATCGTTGGCACGCACCAGTAGTTAAAACGCTCGGCCGCCCTCATTAAAATCTAATTGAGATAACATTGGTGCTTTGCCGAGGGTGCGCTCCCCGCTCAGGTAACCACGTGACCTCAAGTTAAACGGAATAATTAGACGGTGGACACTGGAACTCGTGGTTAACTGGGTGGCGTTCGTGGTTTTAAAACAACCCACCGTACCACAACGTTAATTGCGAGCGGTGGCCCCAGGTCCGGCTCTTCCGAGGACAACCGGGATTCATCCCCCTAAGTGACAAGCTGGTGTCTTGGTACCTGTGGCCGCAACAATGCATATATATATATATATATATATATATATATATATATATATATATATATATATATATATATATATATATATATATATATATATCCATTATTATCCTGTCAAACTTTGATTGAAATGGAAATAAGTTTTGAATCTGTGCATGTAGAGCTTAAATAGTTCCAAG
>NC_140963.1:49639741-49669741 GCF_056783735.1 Eptatretus burgeri
TTTGGTGAACTCGATTCATGGTTTGATTTGTTGGAGGTTACTGTGTCGACTCGTTTGGCGGAGGATGGATCCATTTGTTTGCAGGTGCTCTCAATATTATCCTCCAGAACCCACCGGCGGTTAATGGATCAATTATTATTAGTTGTGTCGGTTTACGTTATTATCATTATTATTATAATTATCATGTCTCTCTCCCGCACAGCCGACTGTGTGTGTGTGTGTGTGTGTGTGTGTGTGTGTGTGTGTGTGTGTGTGTGTGTGTGTGTGTGTGTGTGTGTGTGTGTGTGTGTGTGTGTGTGTGTGTGTGTCCGTCCGTGTCCGGGCTGTAACTTTTTTTTTTTTTAACCATTTGAACTTTTGGAATCAAATTTTCAACAAACCTTTATTATGAGAATATAGAGAAGACTAAATAATAATTTGGTCAAAAGGTCAAAGGTCAACATCAAATAAAATCGTCAATTTTCATCCAATTGACCTGAAATTTTAATTATCATTTGAGCTTTTGTCATCACATTTTCAACGAAGCTTCATGATGAGAATATGGAGAAGACAAATTAAGTCAAAAGGTCAAAGGTACCATTTAGTGTACAGAGGAAGAAGTCCGAAAACAAAGCCGACGGGCTTTGCATTTTCAGATGCTTTCTAGTTGTTATTGTTATTATTATTATTATTATTATTACTACTATTATTATTGTTACTATTATTATTATTAGCCTCCAACCACGCATCTGCAAGTTTGGGGCTATAGTTTGGAAGTTGTCCATTTGTCATTCCGACGTCCATCCTTTTATCATTCCGTCCATCCATTCATCATTTCATTTCTCCGTCCATCACTCTGTGTTATTCCATCCATCCATTTGTCACTCTGTCTGTCCGTTCGTCACTCCATCCGTCCATTCATCATTCCACCCATCCATCATTCCATCCATCCGTTCGACATTCCACCCATCCATCATTCCATCCATCCGTTCATACTCTGTCCATCATTCCGTTTATCCATCCGTCATTCAGTCCGTCTGTTCATACTCCATTCGTCATTCCGTCCATCCATATGTCATTCCATCCGTCCATTTGTCATTCCATCCATCCATCCTTCCGTCTGTCCGTTCGTCATTTTATCCATCCTTTCATACTCCATTCGTCATTCCGTCCATCCGTCCATCATTCTATCCATCCGTCCGTCTATCATTCATCATTCTGTCCATCCTTTTACTTGAAAATGGCTGGACCCATTTCGTTGATATTCGACACCATGTACAGTATGCATTAATATCTGGCCATGGTGAAAGTCAAATGATTTTGAGCTTGAAGTGAAAGTCATGGGACACGCACCTCTTTTTTTTCCTGAAGTTTGGCAATTATTTATTTTATGAGAGAGAATAGTAGTATCGTGCAGTATTATATATACTTTTGGGAACCATTATTTATTGATGTACACCTTACAATCACCTTTAAGAATACAAACTTTGAATTATTTACTTACAGTATTTATATACACTTTACCATCACCGCTATCTGCATACCACACATGATTAGCTATTATTTTATTTGTATTCTTTTTAGCATTGTACAACATACATTGCGCCTTTAATTATTTATTTATTCACATGTTACCATCTCTACTACCTACATATTTATTTAGTTATTTCTTGTAAAATCGATACGTCCCATTTTTAAGTTGGGGGCTGTGTCCGAGCTGAGAATTTAGATCCTTGCCTTTTTTAATTTGAACAGTTGCCTTGTCACCTTGAAATGCTAAATTACTGTCTGCCTTCAATATTACATTTGCCATAAATTCTGTAACAGTCATTCAATGCCCTAAATATAGGATTGTGTATTGTGCTTATATTGTCACTGTCAAACTACTGCACTATATTAAGGGCATAATTCCCTCCACCACCGAAGGTGGACAAAGATTATGTTTTCACCCCTGGTTTATCTGTTTGTCTGACTGTGAGTAGGATATCTCGAGAAGTTGTGGATGGATTCAGAGGAAACCTGGTAGACAGGTTTGGTGTGTGACAAGGACAAATTGCTTCGATTTTGGTGAAGATCCGAGTTTGGAGATGAGAATTTTTTTTATTTTCCAAATGATTCTTCATCATAGAGAGATAGGGACATAAACGATATATAGCATGATATTTCAAAAGGTTGTGGACAGATTATGACGAAACTTGGTGGATGAGTTGAGTAAGTGACAACAACCTGATTAGATTTTGGTTCAAGTCCGGATTCAGATCCGACCTATCAGTGGAATACAAACGTAAACTGTTCAGCTTGGCACAGGTAAGCTCTCCACCGAGTGCCATTCTGGCTTGACATCGTTATTGTTCAAATACTCTTTGGAGATATCTATTTAGTATTCACATTGGTTAATGAGTTCAGGATGGAAAGGAGGGTGGTTGGATGAGAAAGGGGGGGGGGGGCAGTGTGGCCTTGTTGGAGGTCAAAATCCAAGTTATTTTACCATACTTAATGCAGATATTATATATATATATATATATATATATATATATATATATATATATATATATATATAATTTGTTGGATACATAATACATCGATTAGACAGTGAAAAAGAAAGAAAGAATATTGACAGTTTTGAAATGTGGTGTTCGAGACGACTGTTAAAAATTCCATGAACCACAAGAAGTTAAAAATTCTGTGGACTACATCAATTATTGCAGACCCTCACCAGTACTTATTTTGTGTGGTTTATGATACGTATTTTATAGACGTACTTGCATTCTGATTGTACCGTACATAGCGTACTTTATAGACATACTCGCATTCTACTAGTACATACTTTATCAAGGTACTCGGTTGAAAAAAGAACAACGTGTAAAAATTATGGTCTATGCTGGCACATTTTATACAGACAAACGAACAAACAAGAAAGATGTTGTGCATAGCATGATACTTGCAGAATCCAGAAAACATATTAAACCTTAAAAAATAACTGGTAGTTGATTTCAGTAACCTGATTTGCAAATCCTGTTTAAATTTCAAGTCAATTGGATGAAAATTAAGGATTTTAGAAACTTGTCAAAGTCGTTGACCTTTGGCCTATGTTGACCTTTTGACCTCAAAAGAATAGGCTTCTTGCTTATGATGAACTCTACCATGTGGTGAAGTTTCGTGAAGATCAGTTTATAATTGTGACCTGTAGACGATTAACAGACAGAATAACGCACAAGACCAACCAATATACCTGAAAAATCTTCGATTTTCGCAAGTAACAAATGGACAAATGGATCCGAATGTAATACCCTTTCCTCTGGCGACGTAAATAGAAAACTTTGTTTTTTTAATGTGAAAGGATGTTGGGATGATATGCTAAAAATAACATAAAAAAGGTCGGGATAATCACAAGAGATTATAATGTGAAACCATCCCGACATCTTTCTTTGAATAATGATTGTGCCTGCAAATTAGACAATACATCTCTCTGTCTCTCTGTCTCGCTCTGTCCTGTCTCTCTGTCTCTCTGTCTCTCTGTCTCTCTGTCTCTGTCTCTGTCTCTCTGTCTCTGTCTCTCTGTCTCTGTCTCTGTCTCTCTGTCTCTCTGTCTCTGTCTCTCTGTCTCTGTCTCTGTCTCTCTGTCTCTGTCTCTCTGTCTCTGTCTCTCTGTCTCTGTCTCTGTCTCTCTGTCTCTCTGTCTCTCTGTCTCTCTGTCTCTCTGTCTCTCTGTCTCTCTGTCTCTCTGTCTCTCTGTCTCTCTGGCTCTGTCTCTGTCTCTCTGTCTCTCTGTCTGTCTGTCTCTCTGTCTCTCTGTCTCTCTGTCTGTCTCTCTGTCTCTCTGTCTCTCTGTCTCTCTGTCTCTCTGTCTGTCTCTCTGTCTCTCTGTCTCTCTGTCTCTCTGTCTCTCTCTCTGTCTCTCTGTCTCTCTGTCTCTCTGTCTCTCTGTCTCTCTGTCTCTCTGTCTCTCTGTCTCTCTGCGTCTGTCTCTCTCTCTCTGTCTCTCTGCAAAATTCTTTCACTCTGAACACGACTGGTTCTTTACTTAGCGCAGGTATTTTCATAAATCAAACAAACTCTAAAAATGGAAAAATAATATATATATATATATATATATATATATATATATATATATATATATATATATATATATATATATCCATTTTGAGTTTACCTCTTTCAATAATACCCATGTCATAATCATATAAAGCTAAAATCCAAAAAGTCCTTAAGCATTGAAAAACTAAGGTTTTATGGGACACATTTTAATAGGTTTTCAACTTTGAATTGTTTAATCACCCATGTGCAAATAAATGTATGCACAATACATACCTCTATATGAATAATGTACACTAATTATTATATAATCACCCGATAGTATTTAAAATATGCACATTGTTCATGCATGTTCCCAAATGGTGGTTTTTAATAGCACTTGTGCAGTGTATTAGGAAATAGAAATTGGTGTTGTCGTGCTGCAATAAACTTTTAAGACTAATATTCTGATTTTTTTTTCTGCAAAGTTTTTGCCAACCGGTGCCTTCTGAGTAATGTCTTCTCTTGCCGGGAATGCCTGCTCGTACACCATGACTGTGCCTGGTGTGGCCAGAAAGTAAGTGCTGCAAGTTGTGTTCACATTTGTACAAAAACTTTTTTTTTTAAACATTTAAAATTTCCGCAAATACAGTATGTGTGACTGTTCAGTGATTTGTTGAAACGATGTGAAATAAAAGTTGTGACTTTTAATTGGAAGATGATTTGAGTTTTGTTTGGATTAAATAGATTTGGCTTTTTTATTTTCATATCCAAACTCGAGGCTCATGTAAAAGCGAGAACACAGCGCAGATCAGGACGAAACATAAGAAAAGGAACAGCAGAAGCAGGTGAAAGTGGAAACGCTAACAGCAGGGCAGAGGGAGAAATAGATGGAGATGGACAAACAAGGGATGCAGGTAACAAGGGGTGGACAAGATGGATACAGAAGCAAAATTTTGGGAGGGTGGGGTGGTTTAAAGGTGTAGAAAAGATCATGGTGATGGATGGGGGATGATCTGAGATTGTGGTGAACAGCTGTTGTGTCCAGCTGGAGGGAAGAATGACATTGAAGAGAGTGTGGAAGTTGGTTCCACAGGTTGGAAGAAAGAGGAACAAATGAGTGAAGGTGAGCAATGGTTCTGGATTTTGGCAGTTTCATGAGGAGGGGGTTGCTAGTGGACCATGTGAGTCCTGCAGATACCTGGGGGAGGGAGTGGGGGTGGGTGCTGGCGGGAGAAAGCACATCGAGGGCAGAGAATGCAAGACCAGAAAAGAAGCAGAAGAAGACGAAGACCAATGACTTGTCGGTGATGGCAAAGTGATAAGCCTATGGACTCGGCTTCATTGCAAGAGATTCCAATAATTATTGGCAAAAGATACCGTGGGTTCTTTAATTTCCACCGATGTCAAACCAATTCTGGCAGATGGCTCTGCAGATTACCACCCATCCAAGGCATTATTTGTGATGCAACACCCTGCCTCTGAAACACTGGGCTGATAATATATAGACAGGTCGGGATTTGAACCCGGAGTGATGCTAGTTCGCACGTGGGTGTGTTACCTTTGAACTATTCTGCTAACTCACAAAATGTATAAGCCCCTTTCAAACTCATAATACTCATTATTGAATCTGGATGTCCTGCTTTTTATCTCTGCCACCAAAGGTGGACGGAGGTTATATTTTTACACCTGTTTGTCTCTGTCTGTCTGTTTGTGTGTGAGCAGGATATCTCAAAAAGTTATGGATGGATTTGGATGAAACTTGATGGACAGGTTATATGTGTGACAAGGACAAATTTATTCAATTTTGTTGAAGATCCAGATCTGGATCCGAGAAGTTTTAAGTGATTCTTCCCTCTTGAGTGATAGGGCCAAACATGATATATAGCACCATATTTCAAAGCGTTGTGAACGGGTTATGACAAAACTTGGTATATGTGTTTGGTAGGTGACAAGAACAAGCCAATTACATTTTGGTTAAGTTCCTGATGCAGATCCGGCCAATCAGTGGGATACAAAATGTAAACTGTTCAGCTTGGTGAAGGTATGCCCTCTACCAAGTGCCGTTCTCGTTTCATATTGTAATCCTTGCATTTTCGTTTCTCCATTGATATGATACAAATGATATAGCGATGACACCATATACACCTATCAGGAAATGGTATGCAAGAAAACTGTGGAGTATGCTGTTTTTTTCAATCTCAAGAGGAAATGCCCCTTAACACATTGTTTCTGATGTCAACTCTTTCCTGTTCTCAAACAGCGTAATTTCTGACCATCCGTTTGGATTCCGTCCCAGCCACTCAACTGGATATGCTTCTGCCCCTCCTCTGGAATGGTTTGAGGCCCTCAATGTCAAACAAGAGGTTATAACCATCTACCTAGACATATCTCAGGCATTCGACATAATCTGGCTTCCTGTTTTATTTGCCCAAGGTCTCTTGCCTGTGGCATGCAAGGCTGCCTTCATTCCTGTATTTCCGACTTCATCCACTCAAGCAATTACCATGTAGCTATAAATGGAACCCTCGAGTTCCCTCTCCCAGTGGCGACTCGAATTCCCCCTCCCTGTGGCGACTCGAATTCCCCCTCCTAGTGGAGACTCGAATTCCCCCTCCCAGTGGAGACTCTAATTCCCCAAGGCTGTGAATTAGGCCTTGTCTTGTTCCTCATCTAAGTTTAAATGACCTCTCTGATGCTCCAGAAAACCCTGTTTTTCCTTTTTGCAGATAACTTCACGTTGTGTCATACAGTACCTCATCCCTCTGCTAGACAGACAACAGTTTCATCTCACTCTGCTGATCTGGAAATGATTAGACTCTGCTCTGTTAAATGGAACATGTTCTTCAATCATGGAAAATCTCAATCTTACCCTATTGCTTCGGAGTGATGATTAAACGAACCCACCTTTCTATTTCCTTGGTCATCTATTGGAAGAGGTTCAGTCTCTTGAACTTCTAGGCCTCACCATCATCCATCACCTTCTATGGGCTGACCCCATAGCAAAGCTGCCTTCCAAAGCCAGTCACAAACTTGACATCTTCCGTAGATCCACTTCTTTCCTTGAAAATCAGAGCTCCTTGCAATCTACAAGGCCTTTCCCCACAGCTCAGTGGAATACTGCTCTTTCCTATGGGTAGGGGCTCCAGCATCACATCTGTATATCCTGGATTCTGTGGAATCGAAAGCTTTCAAATGATATAAATCTCATATGATGAAGCCAAAGCAAAAGGTCTGTTGCTTTCACATTTGCAGGTCAGTGGTCTGTTTTTTACCATCTGTTCTCAAACATTGCCCCCTCTGCTTTTTCAGTCGTCCTACCATCACCAGTAACTCCAGGATTCACGCATTCTTGCAGTAACTCCATCCATCCATCCATCCATCCATCCATTGGGACCATACTCTGTTTTCTCAGTCATCCTACCATCACCAGCAACTACAGGATTCACGCAGTCTTGCAGTAACTACATCCATCCATCCATTGGGACCATACCCTGTGCAGAGCGTTGGTGCTGCCGAAACAGTCTCCTTGGCTATTTGGCACAATCTTTGACGGGCCGCCACTCTGACGCAGGACACCAGCAAGCTGGTACTCATTTTGCCGACCTCAGAAGGATGCCAGGCTGAGTCAACCCCACCTGGTGTTGTTTCAGCCACTCCAACGCAGGACACCAGCAAGCTGATACTCATTTTGCCGACCTGAGAAGGATGACAGGCTGAGTCCACCCCACCTGGTGTTGTTTCAGCAGCCAACGGGACTCAAACTCAAGACCCTGAGATCCGAAGCCAGCCACCTTAGGCAGCAGTAACTCCCACTGATTGAAATTCAAAAATCCAGGCTGACTGCATACCTAAACGCTTTTATTCCTTGCTTATCCTGTCGATATAACCACCTTCCAGAGGCTTTTCTGTCTCACTATTCCCTCTTGGACTTCAAGCAAGCATTGCAGTTACACCTTGTGTAATCACCCACCCTGACCCATGATCTTTATTTACCACCATTAACCTTTCCTACCTCAACCATTTTACTTGCTAGTTTCATTTTACTCCCCACCTTCCCTCTCCCTTTCCCTATTCGCTCATTCTCTTGATGTTTATCCCACTCTCAGTTCTACTTTGCTCTTCCACAAATCTTGTTCCTATATAAAAACACAACTTTTTGAGCATTTTTGTCCTTTTCATGCACCAACCTATCACTCTATTGAAGTTTGAATGTAAACTTACAAATGAGTCACCGAAAGTAGCTCGTGCCAAAATATATCACAATTGAGAAAACAAAGATAGTCGTTTTAAACAATCCTTTTTCCCCCACCATTTCAACACCACATATCTTCTATAATGGTATGTATAAAATGCAGAGCATTATGAACTTTGGAATTATAATCTAAAATCATAAGAACACACTACAATAACGGCAAATTATTTCTTTGGAGATCTGTTCATTTTAACCCTCGCCAGAGGAGAGGGTATTGCATTTGGGTCCGTTGTTTGTTTGTCTGTTTGTTTGTCAGTCTGTTTGTCTGTTTGTCCGCACAGAACTTTCGTGCTTTTCTCCGCAACCGCTTGTCGGATTGAGAATAAATTTTCACCATTGGTGCGACGACTCGTGCAAAATGTTTGAATGATAATTAAGACATCATAGGTCATGTGGTGTGGCAGTCATATTGGAAAAATGGAAAAACTTTGGACCTCTGTATCTCAAACCACACCAAGGAAAAATTGAAACTTGGCACAGAGCATGTAATGCACTCCTCATGGGAAATGAGTGTGATTTTTTTTTTTTTATGATGTCATACTCCACCGGTCAAAAGTTTTAGAACACCCCCATTTTTCCAGTTTTTACTGAAATTTAAGCAGTTCAAGTCAGTGAATAACCTGAAATGGTACAAAGCGAAGCGGTAAACTGCCAGAGATTAAAAAAAAGTTTAGGTTGCCAAAAACTGAAAAATAATGTAAATTCCAGAGTTGTTAAAAACAAGTAATGTTTTTTCAGGGAACAAGTAATGGGTTAGCAACTGCAGCTGCTCTGCAGCAATGGAAGTAAATTAAGCCTTGAAAGTTGATGCAAACAATTCCTACAGGTGTCCCAACTTTTGTTGATTACTTACAAACCTTATATCTGTATAAAAGCAGTGTTGGAACAGACTGTGTTGCTACACCCTCTGAAGCATTATTTGGACAATATTGTACTGCAGGAAGTAGTATATTGCTATCACAATGGTGAGAAAAAGACAATTAACAAAGGAAGACAGACAGACCATTATAACCCTTAAAAGTGAAGGTTTTTCCTTCAGAGAAATTGCAGAGAAGCCAAGGTGTCAGTGAGTACAGTTTCCTACACCATCAAAAGGCACTTGGAAACTGGAGAAAGCTCTGACAGGAAGACGTCTGGCAGACCCAAAGCCACAACACAATCGGAAGACAAGTTTCTGAGAGTCAACAGCTTGCGTGATAGGCGGCTCAGAAGACAGCAGCTTCAAGCACAGCTTAACACTGGTCGAAGTAAGGAAGTGTCAGTTTCAACTGTGAAGAGAAGACTTCGAGCTGCAGGGTTGACAGGTCGAGTGGCAGTAAGAAAGCCATTTCTAAGATGGCAAAATAAGAAAAAGAGGCTTGTCTGGGTCATGAAGCACCACCAGTGGACTACTGAAAACTGGAAGAAGGTCTTATGGACCAATGAATCAAAATTTTAAATCTTCGGTTCATCACGCAGGGTTTTTGTACGCCGTCGAGTAGGCGAAAGGATGGTTCCTCAGTGTGTGACACCAACTGTCAAACATGGAGGAGGAAGCGTGATGATCTGGGGCTCTTTTGCTGGATCCAGTCGGCGATTTGCACAGAGTGACTGGCACCCTGAACCAAAAGGGCGACCACAGCATTTTGCAGCACCATGCAATACCCTCTGGTCTACACCTAGTTGGTCAGGGGTTCATCCTACAGCAATATACCGACTCAAAACATACCTCCAGGCTATGTCAGAACTACCTTAGAAGAAAAGAACAAGATGGTCGGCTTCAAATCATGGAATGGCCAGCACAGTCTCCAGACTTAAATCCCATCGAGCTGGTTTGGGATGAATTGGACAGAAGGGTGAAATCAAAGCAACCTACAAGTGCAACACATTTGTGGGAACTTCTGCAACAGTGTTGGGAAGAACTTTCCGAACAATATTTGATTTCCATTGTAGAAAGAATGCCACGAGTATGTTCGGCTGTTATTTCTGAAAAAAGTGGCTACTTTGATGAGTCAAAAATTTGGATTCAATTTTGTTCAACAAAACGATTCCATGATTTCTTTTTTATCTGCAATTGTTTATTTGTTCTATGTTTTAATTTCAGAGTGCATTGAAACATTAAATTGCTTAAATTTCAGTAAAAAGTGGAAAAATGGGGGAGTTCTAAAACTTTCGACCGGCAGAGTAGGTGCCCTCATTATGATGTCATAATTGCATATGTAGAACGCTACATCCGATGAGTATGAAAATTTTTGAGGGTTATCTTAGGATAAAATGGTCCACAGAAGAAAAAAATTCATGATGTCTCGGTCATGTGATTCATGTGACGAATGACTGCCTGTCCTTGAGGAACAAAAGGTTCACACATATGATATCATAGGTCACATGGTTTGGCAGCCATATTGGATTTACCCAAAAACCTATAAAAATCCACCACTCAAAAGAAGACATGGCAAGGGTCTACAATCTCTGATTGCTCTTTTTCTTCTTGTTGTTTATTTTTGGATACCTTTATTATAATACTGGTGTGGATCAGCTCGCTGTGCTTGCCTCACCACACGTAGTTGAATTGAGACAAACACCACCATGTAATTCAAAGCACCTTACTGCCACATAAATCAAAGCACCATACCACCATGTTATTGAAACCACCTCACCACCACAGTATTAAAACCAACTCGGCACCACGTAATTCAAAACCTCACCGCCACGTTATTAAAAAACTCCTCACCACCACGTTATTAAAAATTCCTCACCACCACGTAATTCAAAACCTCACCGCCACGTTATTAAAAACGCCTCACCACCACGTTATTAAAAATTCCTCACCACCACATAATTCAATACACCTCACCGCCACGTTATTGAAACCACCTCACCACCACAGTATTAAAACCACCTCACCGCCACGTTATTAAAAACACCTCACCACCACGTAATTCAAAACCTCACCGCCACGTTATTAAAAACGCCTCACCACCACGTAATTCAATACACCTCACCGCCACTTTATTGAAAACACCTCACCACCACGTAATTCAATACACCTCACCGCCACTTTATTGAAAACACCTCACCACCACGTAATTCAATACACCTCACCACCACGTTATTAAAAACACCTCACCTCCACGTTATTGAAAACACCTCACCACCACGTAATTCAAAACCTCACCACCACGTATTGAAACCACTTCACCGCCATGTTATGAAGAACACCTCACCGCCATGTAACCGCCATGTTATTGAGAACATCTCACCTCCACATCATTCAAAACAACTCCCGCTGTGTAATTCAAATCACTTCACCACACGTCGCGACAGAAACAGGCATGTTTTAAATGAGGATAAGTGCGTGAGTTGCCGTGTTGTCATGATTTACACCAAGCAGAATTCAAACATTTGTTTTGCAAATATAATTGTAATATTCATGATTAATTACATTTTTATAAGCAATTTAAGTTGAAGATTTAAGTAAAAAGAAAATATATATCCTGAGGGTATACACACAGGAGAGCTAGATGCAGCCCAGAAGTTTGTGACGATTTTACCAAAGTTTGGGGAAGTAGTTCAGTGACAACACAGCACAACACGTGACAGATGCTGCACAGGTGTGTGTGTGTGTGTGTGTGTGTGTGTGTGTGTGTGTGTGTGTGTGTGTGTGTGTGTGTGTGTGTGTGTGTGTGTGTGTGTGTGTGTGTGTGTGTGTGTGTGTGTGTTGTTGAAGATTTCCGCCCATTCGGCGTGCGCACGACCTTTTCTACCCAATCCAGGCCGCGCGTCCACCGAACGCGCAATCCAGTCGTAGCTTTCGGATCAACGCCGAACCCCAGCTACGGGTGTTGTTAACCACACCATAGATCAGCCAACTCTTCTGTCCACGCGCTACAGGGTTGATCGCCGAATTATCGATATGCCTAATTATTCGCGCAGACAGAAATGCCGGGGATCTGCACCTCAACGGCGCCTGCACGAAAACGAGCTGCTTTAAGCAGCTCGTTCCGTTTGCGATTGCCAAGCGGTTATATATCGCCAAGCCCCGTCGGACCAGATGTACGTTTTATCGGCTTATAAACAGCCAGCTAACATTCCGAACGCTCCATGGCAGTCAATGTGAGGAAGGGACGCAACGAGCAGGTGACATTTAACAATGGGGACATTTATTTCCATACACAGACATGCAATGAATGGGGGGATGGGGAAAAAAGACACGAGCAAAAACCTCCAGCCGAGTTCTATTATTAAATGTAAAGCAAATACAACACAGGCACTTAACAGTTTCCTACTTGTTAGACGGGCCCACAAACACTCATACGCACACACACCCAATAAATGGTGGCTGATGCCTTTAATAAGGACTTCAACTCAGAGGGACAGATGAGCTGAAACGCAGAACCTATCTCGAACCTCTCCACCTCGTGTGGTCTTCAAGCTGCTCGGACCTGGGCTCCAGTGAGAGCGAGCTGGATCCAATCGCCGTGAGCCGCGATCCTTCCCGAGCTCCAGCGAATCCTCTCACGCTTCCGAACACGTGCTGGTGAGACGAGGCGCCGATCCTTCCCATCGATGCGTCACTTCCTCGAAGAACCACCTCCATGATGAGGCCAAGGAGTCGCACCAAGCCGGGAACCGAGCAGAGAACAGAGCTCCACGAGCCAAGAAGAGCCAGCCGAACTGGACGACGAAGTAGAGCAACAGGCTCGAACCAGCTCGAGCACCCTTGAACCAGGCCGACACTCCTCGACCACCAGGCCGAAGAAGAACCACGACAACCCGACCAGCTCCTCCGATGAACAACCAGCTAACAAGGAACTCTTCCGATGAACAAAGCGAGAACCAAGAACTCCAAGCCGAGCAACCAGCTCAACTCTCTTCCGATGAACAAAGCCTCTCACAACACAAACCGAGAACAAAAAGCAACCAGCTCAACTCTTTCCTGATGAACAAAGCAGCCGACTCTCTTCGACGAACCAAGCCAGAGCCCAAAAAGCGAACCGAGCTAAGCAGAACCCGAAGGCCTGCTGAAATGCCAAGCCGAAGCAAAAAGCTCTCCAAAAAGCCTCCCCCGAGTCAAGCAGAACCTGGAGGCCTACTGCAAAGCCTTCAAAAAGCCTCTTCCCTAACCCGAGCCAAGCAGAAACAAGAAGCTTACTGAACAACCATCCTCCTTATCCTCCTCCGCCCCTCCCCCGCTCCCGGCGTGACTCATCCCCCGTGCCCACACAACCGCGGTGGGAGGGAGTTGCTATGTCATGAATCACGGGACGGGAGGGCTCTTCTTCCTCTTCCCATAAAGAGGGGGGAGGGGCGTCTTCCTTTGTGTTGTGATCGCTCCATAACTATTAAATTAAAGCACAGTGCATTTAATCAATTTCTGCCCATTAAACAATGGAAGGTGAGCTATCTGGGGAACATGCACTTATCGGCATAACTGAGCGAAAGGAACCTGTATGTTGAGTGCGATTGAATTCCAAATACGTAACAATATATATTTATATGAAAACACATACACCAAGCAGAATTCAAACATTTATTTTGCAAATTTAATTGTAGTATTTGTGATTAATTACATCTTATATATATATATATATATATATATATATATATATATATATATATATATATATATATATATATATATATATATATATATATATATCTTTCAGAAATTTTCATTTCCAGAAAGCTTTATGATTTCATAATACCTACAAATAAATGATCAAGTGCAAAATTACAATGAAAGTTCTTCGGAGCAATGGCAGACCAAAATACACAATGACTTGCTGATTCAACCAGGAATGTGAAGATTGATCGATAATGTACAGTCGGCTCCAAAATTCTAAGTTCACTGAAATCAATGAATGCCAAGTTTTCATGAATTTCAAAGATGAATTTGTCAAAATATCAAAGATATTTATTCATCTTTTCATTTACGAGAGTTGTTATTGACTGAAGCTTTGTCTTAACAGAATAAATTATGGGTTAATACATTTGTAAGCGACATATAGTTTATATGAGCAGTCTGACTATGCTGTGGAATGCATTAAAATAAACTGTTGGGGGAATTGACTCAACCATAATCCATAAACTCATTGAATCAATTCCAAGTTGAGTTGAGGCCATTATTAAGGCAAAGAAGGTCATACTGATAATTATTGAATACTGATATAAAAGCCCGCAAAAATGATGGGTTGGAATTATTTTATTGGAAATATTCAAGGAGATTGGAAGATATGATGTTTGGTAGCAAGAAAAAGCGTTATTTTAAAACACTCCATGTACAAATGTTACCCTATTTTCTTTATCTTCTGGGATGTTTTGTTTTGACGGTGCAGCCTTGTGGGCATGCCATAGTCTGAAGCCTTGGCCAAACATCAGGTGTGTTTACATCTTCTTAATTTTTTTTAGACGTCCTGTGGACGGAAATGAACACTCGTTTTACTCTGCACATGTTGCACATCAAATGCAGTGAATTTCACCTTGTATTTATTGTTAATTAAAAAACGCTTCTGTACACCGCACTTGCTTGGTTTGCAAGTCAAATCGAAAAAACGTAATGACTCTTTTATGGAAAATGTTTTTCGTGTTTTTTTTTTTTAATCCTGGAAAATAGACCACATTGAACACACGGTCATGTTAAAAGATTGGCCTTTAACACCCTTCTTAAATCATCCTTATGAAGGGGGACAGACAAATACACACTGTGTTTTATATAAATTATGTAGTTTGTTCATGACGGATGATATTTTTGTCCTGGTTATCACAAATGTTACTATGTCCTTAAGAGTTCATGGAAAACCTTAGAAAGTGCTTTTTGTTTCATATTACCATGATTTATTTTGTTACCACGTCTAATTTAATAAATTTCCGAATGGCCTCAGACTTTTGTACCCACCATACATACATGAAATATTCTTTCAATCATTAATATCATAATGGAGGCTCATACTGTTGACAGAGTTTTGCGGCATTCCTGACAAGTCGAGGAATCTTTCAGGGCGAGAACCAATCCTGGACGGATCTCCACTCTTGCAGGATACTTGGCTGAAAGTGCAGGATTAAAAAAAAAAAAACTTGTACAGGGTGCTGGCGATAACTCACCTCCTCTTTGAGAAAGGCATTGTAGAACATCTAATGTACACCAACACACAGTGCTGAAACATGGGTTGCTTCCAATTTAATGTCTTTCCAATGGACGGCGCGCACATTGATGCTTCGCCCTGCACGTAAAACACCAGGATAACAGTTTGTAGCAGGTTCAATGTTCATACCAGTCAGACAGATCAAAAGAGAATGCGTACACCTCTAAGTTACCCTGTAACTCCCTATAGCCATTAATATCGGAAAGCATTAATTCCTGCGTCGACTTCTTTTTTTTTTGTATACAGATTCAAGGCTCATGGAAGAGCGAGAACACGAAATGGATAAGGACAGCAGGACAAAAGAAACAGTAAAGACGGGGGGGGGGCACCAACAGTGGTGTGGAAGGACAAAATGGAGGGAGACTTGGACAAACAATGGGTGTGGGGAGGAAATTCCTGTTCCTCCTTACCCATCTGCCACCTTACCCACAGGAATTTGAGAAGTCTCGCTGTGACATGCAGACAATGCTAATCCAGCATGGTTGTAAGCCTGAGGCAGTGGAGACTTCAAAAAGCATTGTGCGTATCGACAAAGATGAGAAACTCAGCAGCAAGAGTTCTGCTTCAGTTGGAGAACCATTTGTCCAACTCAGCCCACAAGAGGTGTTTGCTACAATTATGCCTGGTATGGATTCAATACTCAGCCACACAAAGCATTTTACTTTTTTCCAATAGATGCTTGTCTTCATGGATATTTTAGACAATCATTACTGTAAAAGCGAACAACACCGAATGTTATTCCAGTACATTTGTAAAACCAAAGGCAATGTCCATTATTCACACAATAACCTTTATGTTGGGATACCTTTCCGATCCAAGCTGCCTTCATATATTTATCTGGTGACCAGATCAGGAACCCCTATTTTTGTTGCTTCTCATACCAACCTATCTTATGCCTGGTGTTGGCTTAATGGTTAGGGTGGCGAGCTTTGGATCCTCGGGTCCTGAGTTCAAATCCCGCTCAGCTGTTGAATTAATACCAGGTGGGGTTAACTCGGCCTGTCATCCTTCCGAGGTCGGAAAAATGAGTGCCAGCATGCTGGTACACTGTGTCGGAGTGGCGACCCGTCCAGGATTGTGCCCAATAGCCAAGGAGACTGCTTAAGCAGCACCAACACTCTGCACAGAGTATGGTCCCAATCTCCTCCTCTCCTCCTACCAACAAACCTTTACAGGGGAATCATTAAGTGCACAACAATCATTTAATATTCCATAACATATGAACGACAAAACAATCAACCAGCTCATAAGGGCCTTTTATGTTTGAACACTCCACAAGATATATGTTTACAATGAGGTATGCATCCAGGAAATTAAGACAGGGGTGTGGAAAAATTGGTTTGGGCCTAATTTTCACTATATGGAGATGGGGTGGTAGTGGGGAAAGTGTGGGGGGGGAGGGAGGGGGATGCAAACTGGTACTTCAAAACCAATTTTCAGAACCTCTAACCTAAAATCTCTTTTCTTACTGTGATAGTTTTGAGTTAATATACTCTGAACTATCCCGTCATTCGCCGGAACGTTTTTGTAAGACAAATGTTGGCTTTTGAAAATCTGTGGGTTCGTTCTGTCTGGAATGCTTGCTGAGAATGATAAATAAAAGTATGTTCATAAAATACATGCAGCTATCTCGGAGTGGTTTGTCATGTACCAGTTGTTGATTAACCACAGTCAGTTCTGCCTGAACACGCCCGCGGCATGTTGATAGCCGAGCAAACCAAATATCCCTCACACCTAAGATGTTCTGCTCCTGCCTTCATGAAGCCAGGGCCGTGCAGTCTTCCAAATCTTTCTTACTTAGCTCATTTTGCCATTAAAGTTTTTATAATCAGGGTTTGCAATATTAAACTGAACTAGCAAGTATCCTGTTAGCTGCACGGGAGTCTGGCAAAAATTTTTGCAAGGCAAAAATGCAAAAGCCGTCTTCTGTCATGGAGCCGGCAAGCTGGGAGCAACAATTCACATTTATTGCCACATCTGATGTAATTAAATGCTCTAATTGGGGCGAGGAGTTCCATTTGAAAGTGTCATTCGATATATGGAGCTTCTTGATGCCTGTAGGGCCTGTAATAAAAAATTTGTGTTGGTGTCAAAGCCAGTGACCAATTGAAAATTAATAGTAGGATGATAAAGACAAATTATTCTTGGGAAAGAAAACCTGCTTTCAGAAACCATTCTGGTTGGTTTGTTGTGTTATCAGAATAATTAGCCCGTCCACCCACGCAGCGGGAAATGGGGTTTCGCGTGCGTGCGTGTGTGTGTGTCCACGTGTGTCTGGGCAAATATATATTTCCCCCTCATTTGAGTTTTCATCATTAAAATTTTCAACAAACCCTGATTATGAGAATATGGAGAAGACTAATTAATAATTAGATCAAAATGTCAAAGTCAGAGTGAGTAGGAGGAGATTGGGACCATACTCTGTGCAGAGCGTTGGTGTTGCCTAAGCAGTGTCCTTGGCTATTGGGCACAATCCTGGACGGGTCGTCACTCCAACACAGTATACCAGCATGCTGGCACTCATTTTGCCAACCTCGGAAAGATGACAGGCCGAGTTAACCCCACCTGGTGTTAATTCAACAGCTGAGTGGGATTTTAACTCGGGACCCTCGGATCCAAAGCCTGCCACCCTAACCATTAAGCCAACACTAGGCATAGAGTGATTAGGAATAGGCTTTACTAGCTCGTCCTTTGCTGTGCTGCACGAGACGGTGAGTTTCTGTAATCCCTTCCGTGTTTCTTTTTTTTTTATTTAACATTTGAGCTTTTATCATCAAATTCTCAACAAACCTTTATTATGAGAATATGGAGAGGGCTATTTAATCAATTTTACTTTTTTTTATTTCCTCTGCCACCGAAGGTGGAAGGAGGTTATGTTTTCACCTCTGTCTGTCCATTTTGTTTGTCTGTTGGTGGGCAGGATATCTCAAAAAAAATGTGGACGGATTTGGATGAAATTAGGTGGGCAGGTTGGGTGTGTGACAAGGAAGAACTGGTTAGATTTTGGTGAAAATCCAGATCCAAATCCAGAATGGGATATGAGAATTATTTAATTTTTAAAGTGATTCTTCACCATTGAGAGATGGGGCCGAAAACGATATCGTACTGTACAGCATGTTTCAAAAATGTATTGGGCCCAATATGTTCTCGTGGATCAGGCATTACGTGGCGGAGGTATGTGCAAAACCGAGTGCCCTTCGAGTTACCCTCGCCGAAGGAGAGGTATGGTATTTGGGTCCATTTGTTACTTGGTAAAAAAAAAAATATGTATTTTTGACACAAATATGTTGATCGCCTCTGTTTGTTTGTATGTTTCTTTGTTTGCGCCTGTTATTTGGCAACTTTCTTTTTCTTTTTTTTTTTTGCAAGTATGTTGATAGTGTATGTCGTCCATGTCCGCTCGCCTCCAGCCCAAACAGTTCAACCGATCATTCTGAAACTTTCAGAGGTTAATGTCACCGACCCTGCGATGGTCCCACATTGTAGTTTCGTAAAACTTGGTCGACCGAAAAGGTCTACTTAGGCCAATATGCCAATTTGAGCCAATTTTCTAAAATCCTCAAATTTCATCTGATTTCATGTTCATAAAATTTGAACAGCATTTGCACACCATGTCAATTAATTCAACCACCTATTACTTTTGAGGTTTTCTTCCGTCAAACGGTCAACATCGACCAGCGTTTCTCAACATTTTTACCCTTGTGGAACCCTTGAAATAGTTTTCATGTCTCGGGGAACCCCTGCATAAAAATTATTATATACCATTATGAATATCTAGCTCTTATATTTTTATCGTAGTTCACGTGGTAAATATAATATTTTTTCGGATACCTGGTTTAAGGAAAAAATGACTCCCTTTTTGTCAAATTTATTGGCAATGAAAAAAAAAAAACATACTGCTCGTTTATGAGACCTCACACCGAGGTTTTAATTCACAAAAAAAAATTATTATTTTTGTTTAAAAACGTCATTTTTGAAAGTGTTTGTCAACCCCGAGTCTGTTTGACAATTAAAAAACACACCTCATGTCGCTTGATCAACAAAACTTGAACAAATGCAGCTGAAGCAATAAAGGTAAACAGAACAACTAAGAGAGACAGAGACAGAGACGGAGAGAGACTTCACGCTAGGAAGCACAGAGAAGATAGATGGACACCGTGCATGCGTCCCGTACTTGAGTCAGTCACTCAATGATACACGAATCCGCGCGTACAGGACGTCCACTAACCAGTGAGGGCGGTTTCACACTGGCGCCATATAGACATCGTTAAATACATTCCCTATGGTTGTTATAATTGTAAATAATATTAGAGGTTGAAGCCTCTATTATAATAACCAAGGAGTTTCCAACAATATGCTGTACGTGTATAGTAAAATTACGAATATTAAATCAAACAAAAAATACATTAGCCTATTTATTACTGTTTCTCGCGGAACCCCTAGCGACCTCTTACGGAACCCTAGGGTTCCGGGGAACCCCGGTTGAGAAACACTGACATAGACCATAAGGTCAACCCAAAATAGGCCGAATTTTAAAATTGTTTCCAAAATTGTCAATTTTCATCCGATTGAATTGAAATTTGAAGACCATTTGCATGTGAAATCGCTGAACCCAACCACCTATTAATTTTGAGGTCATCATAGACCAGAACGTCAACATAGGCCAAATTTCTAAAATCCTCAATTCTAATCCAATTAACTTGAAATTTGAAGAGCATTTGCATATCAGGTCACTGAATTCAACTACCTACTAATTTTAAGGTAAACATAGGCCAAAAGGTCGAAATCGGCCAATAGGCCAATTTGGGCCAAATTTTCTAAAATCCTCAATTTTCATCCGATTGACTTGAAATTTGAAGAGCATTTTCATGTCAGGTCGCTGAATTCAACTACCAATTATTTTTAAGGTCAAAAGGTCAACACAGGCCTACTTTCTAAAATTGATAGATAGGGTCAAAATAAATATATCACTATATCTCAAAAAGTTTTGGACCAGTGATGACAAAACGATGTGGATCAGTTGAATAGGTGACAAGAACAAGCAGATTGGATTTTGGTTCGGATGCAGCCCATCAGTGTGAAACAAAATGGAAACTGTTCCACCTGGCAGAGGTATGCCCTCTACCGAGTACCATTCTAATTTGTGATGCTTCGCCAAATTGTCACTCCATGAGTGATTTTTTCATTTATTTGTTTTGTTGTTTGTTTGTTTGTTTGTGTGTTTGTCTGTCCACTCACCTCCGGCACAAACTGCTCAACCGATCGTTCTGAAATTTTCAGAGATTCATGTCACCAACCCTGCGGCAGTCCTGCATTGAAGTTTCATAAAATTTGGTTGACCGAAAAGATCTACATAGGCAAATAGGCCAATTTGAGCCAAATTTTCTAAAATCCACAAATTTCTTCTGACTTGAAATTTGAAGACCATATGCATATGAGGTAGCTGAACTCAACCACCTATTATTTTTGTTGTCACCATCGGTGAAAAGGTCAACATCGGACTAATTTCTAAAATCCTCATTTTTCATCTGATTGACTTGAAATTTGAAGAGCATTTTCATGTCAGGTCGCTGAATTCAAGTACCAATTAATTTTAAGGTTGAAAGGTCAACACAGGCCTAATGTCGAAAATTGATAGATAGGGCCAAAAACGAAATATATCACTATATCTCAAAAAGTTGTGGACGAATTGAATAGGTGACAAGAACAAGCGGATTTGATTTTGGTTTGGATCCAGCCCATCAGTGGGATACAAAATGTGAACTGTTGCACCTGGCAGAGGTATGCGCTGTACCGAGTGCCATTCTACTTTGTGCTGTTTTGCCAAGTTCTCACTCTATGAGTGATTTTTTAAATTTGTGTTTGTTTGTTTGTCCGCACAGAACTTTTGTGTTTTTCTCCGCAACCGCTTGTCAGATTGAGTTGAACTTTTCACCATTGGTGCGACCACTCGTATAGAATGTTTAATGATAATTATGATGTCATAGGTTGTGTGGCGTGGCAGCCATATTGGAAAAATGGAAAACTTTGGACCTCTGTATCTCTGAAACCGCAGCAAGGAAAAATTTAAGCTTGTCATACAGCAAGTACTCCTCATGGAAAATGTGTGATTTTTAAAAAACTGACATTATAGGTACCTTCATTATGATGTCATAATTGCATGTGTAGAACGCCACATCCGATGAGTGTGAAAATTTTTGAGGGTCATCTTGGGATAAGATGGTCCACAGAAAAAAACTTTGACGCCATCAGCCACGTGATTTGGCAGCCATATTGTTTAATATATATATATATATATATATATATATATATATATATATATATATATATATATATATATATATATAGCCAGGTGTTGGCGCAGTGGTTAGGGCAGCGGCTTGGGATCCAAAAGGTCCTGAGTTCAAGCCCCGTTGGGCCACTGAATTAATACACCAGGGGGTTGACTCAGCCTGTCATCCTTCCGAGGTCGGCGAAATGAGTACCAGTGTACTGGGCCGGTGTATACCCCGGTTAAAATAGGTGTACCATATCCCTGTGTTGTAAGAGGCGACCAGGGTTGCGTCAGGAAGGGCATCCGGCATAAAACATGTGCCAAATCACTATGCGGATCATACGGATGATCCGCTGTGGCGACCCCTAACGGGAGCAGCCGAAAGAAGAAGAAGAAGAAGATGTGTGTATATATGTATACATATATATATATATATATATGTATATATATATATATATATATGTATATATATATGTATATATGTATATATATATGTATATATATATATATATATGTATATGTATATATATATATATGTATATGTATATATATATATATGTATATACATATACATATATATATATATATACATATACATATATATATATATATATACATATATATTAAACCTTCAAAAATCTTCTCTGAAATGGCTGAACAGATTGAGATGAAACTTTACTTGTATGACCGCCTGTCTATGAGGAACAAAAGATTCACACATATGATGTCACAGGTCACATGGTTTGGCAGCCAAATTGTATTGACCCTAAAACATATAAATATCTTTTCCAGAACAGCTGGGCAGAACGAGGGAAAACTTCACAAAAACATTCCCCAAGGCATGTGTGTACAAGTTTGTTAAGGAATAATTGATGTCACATGGTTTGGCAGCCATTTTGGATTTAAGAAAAATATTAAATAATGTTTTCTTTGGAATCACTTATTCAATCCAAGTGAAACTTCACAATTATGATCTAGTACTAATGGGAATATATGTTCTGAATTTCAACTCGGTCGGATGCATGGACTGGCAGCCAGAATTATGAATTTTTTTGATCAGGGTTATTATTATTTTATTTTTTTAATAATTAATTTTATTATTATTTTTTGTTTTTATAAGGCTCACTTGGCTGTGCCTGTATGGGTTTGAGGGTAGAGTAGTAGCAGCTGAAATGCGAATCCTATCCAGGTTCATCCTGATAACTTCATCTTTGCTTTTTGCTTGTTTGGGTTCCTTCTGATGACCTGCAATGCAGGACTGTACCTATTTGGTCTTCCATTTGATTTGAATTTAATTTTTTTTAAATACAATTCTGAATTCAATTGCATAATAATAAGAAATGCCATGGGTCAGGGTCAGATGTCTGATCAAAGTGGGGCATCTTGGTACACGGTCATCACTGCCCAGCAGTTATAAAGTGGCAGTTCTAATTATGTTTCTTATTAATGACGTAACACACCAGTACATAAATGCCACACAAAATATACCACACAAAACAAGTCCTGGCAAGGGTATGCAATCTCTGATTGCTCTTTTTCTCGCTAATATTTGTGTCTGCCCAAATTTTTCGAACAATTTCTCCTCATTTTGTTCGATGCCATAAATGTAAAAATTGGCTGCTTGAATTCTTGACTTTCTTCAGAAAGTGTGATGGGTGGTAATACATGTAGCAATTAAATCACAAGGTGTGAAGGCTAATTTAATGTCTCTGCTAAGAATTATGGGTGAGAAGTGATATAGATTTGAGAAATAGCTTCTATGGCACCACTCTGTTGTTTTGATAACTTGAAAAATTAATTTTTAATTTTTAATTTTTTTTGGTCATTATCTTATAGAAAATCATTGCAAAGATTATTTTTAAACAAGAGCCTACAGTGGTGATCTACAATTTTTGAAATTTGTGTTTAGTTTCCCTTTAAGAATTTCCTTTTAGATTTAGATATGAGGTACCACAGTTATGCTGCAGATGTAGAATATGCAATGTGCAGTGCATCGCAAATAGTTAATGACAGTTCATGCTTCATGTTGCAGGAGTGGCAGCAAAGTTCAAAGTGAAAGTTCGACAAGTAGAGGATTACCCCGTGGATGTGTATTACCTGATGGACCTCTCACGATCAATGCACAAGAATCTGCATGCGATCCAACAACTGGGTACCAAACTGGCCCAGGAGATGACCATTCTCACCAGTAATTTCCGCCTTGGTTTTGGCACCTTTGTGGACAAGCCAATCTCACCTTTCTCCTACGTCTATGACAAACCCAGTGATGAGCCCTGTGCAGGGTATGTTGAAAAGCACACTATTAATTGTTAAGTTACATGAAAACATTTTTGCTCCTTAAGCCCTAATATTTGGCTTTCTTTCTGTAATGTGATCAACTTCTTGAAGCACCTGACTTTCATTTTTTGAAAATTTTCTCATAAATTGAGACTCGTTTTCTCCAAATACTTTTCAACTACTGTTACAGGCATTTCTTCATCATAATGGCTGGACTGCATTCCTGCTTCAAATCACATAGAGACGAGCCAAAACAAGTTGGGATAGAGAGAGATTTACATGGATCTACGTACAATCGGAGTCAAAAACAAAAAAATATTTACATACATACATTCAGCTTGCTAATTCTTGTCTCTTCAAATGAACAACTATCAATAACTGGGGGGAAAAAAAAGGATGATACAAACTATATAATTTGGTTAATGAGCATAAAATAAAAGGTGGAAGATTGTCTGATATAATACAAATGTGACGTATCAAAATTAATCTGCAGTCTAAACAACAGGAACATAACTCGGATGGATAAGGGATGAGGTTTGTTGAGTGAAATGTCTGTCCATGAACTGTTTACCGAATTGAGAAAAACAATCAAAGCTTTCAGAATCTTTCTTATTTAAATGTAAGTTAGCTGAGTAGAGTGAAACCAATGGCAGCCTTCATTCCGACATGGTGTGTGGTTGTAATCATGAAACAAACAACCGCATAAACAAGTATTGTGGTGCATTAGTTTTCGGCATTGCACCGACAACCTTTTAGTGATCTCATAATGGCAGCAGGTCTTGCCTAGAATCTGTCTTGTAATGTGTGTTTGCAGGTCAGAAAACAACAGAAAATGTACACCGACCTTTGGATTCAAAAACGTGCTCTCGCTTACTGACAAAGTGGACAATTTTAATGAACAGGTACAGCTGCAATCTCTTTCACGCAACAGAGATTCACCTGAGGGCGGTCCCGACGCTATCCTTCAAGTCAGCGTGTGCACAGTAAGGAATCGTGTGTGATGGTGGAATGTTCATAAGGTTTATTAGTCAATGAAATTCCTACGATATCTGTAAAAAAAAAAAAGATAATTAAAGATAAATCCACTAAATAACACGTTTTGAGGGGCTGGGGAGCATTGCTTTTCACTCACAAGCTTGTAATTTCACTTTCACCTGGAGCATTGTGTGTGTGTGTTTTGCCACACCTGAAGTATGGATGTGGAGGGCTGGAGGAGTTTTCTGAAATGTCTGACACATTGTTTAGAGGTGATTGGGACGTCTGTTGCAACTCACGGAGGCAACTGCATGACTGTGTGTGCAGTTTCATCAGGTTGGAGTTTTCATGACTTAGAGAGGTGGGAGGAACCTTTCCTATTCAGAGGGCTATAACACCGATTGTTAAACTTGCGACAGGCCAGATATATGCCAAGTCCAGTCCATTGGGACCATACTCTGTACAGAGCGTTGGTGCTGCCGAAGCAGTCTCCTTGGCTATTGGGCACAATCCTGGACAGGTCGCCACTCTGACGCAGGATACTTGAATGACTCGGTCATCCCAGCAAGCTGGTACTCATTTTGCCGACCTCGGAAGGATGGCAGGCTGAGTCAACCCCCTGGTGAATTAATTCAGCGGGCAACGAGGCTTGAACCCAGGACCCTCGGATCCCAAGCCGCCACTCTAACCACTGAGCCAACACCAGATATATGCCAAGTGATGTGTTAGTAATTGAAACGGCACACGTGCTGATATGTAATGTAACTAATCGCTCTGACTGTTGTTACTGCACAAATTATAAATGATTGCATGGAACTGAACATCCTGATTCTAGGTATAAACTAAACAAAATAATATACGTTTTAATAACACTGTCATAATACCAACAACAATTTTAAAGTAACTTACCGAATTTGACTTCAGAGATTTCTTCCTTTTGATGAGAATGTTGGGGGAAATACTTGTTGCTATTTTAAAGTTGATTTTGAGTGAAGTGGTAATCGCACATAAAAGACAGTACTTAAATTATCACCACATGGGCCAGATCTGGTTCCACAGGCTGGAGGTTCCCCACACCTACCCGAGAGGTTTTGTTTGTCAAAGTATTTCTTCAACAAAAAATGTTCACTATTTTGAAACGTATAGCTTTTTATATTTAATACGAGTTCTCTTGCAAGGAATTTCAATGCAGGAGGAGGCCAGTCAGTCCATGAAAGCCTGTGCCATGGTTACCAACTTATGGTTGTTGTTTGTCTGTGCTCTATCCTTTTTAAATGCTGAGCTTAGAGTAAGGTAGCAGCACATGCCATTTTAAAGTATTTGGTATGATTCAGTCAGGGTTCGAATTGCTGCCAGACTCAGAGCAGACACACTAACCGGTACACCATCCATCCATCCATCCATCCATCCATTGGGAACATATTCTGTGCAGAGCGTTGGTGCTCCCTAAGCAGTCTCCTGGGCTATTGGGCACAATCCTGGATGGGTCACCACTCCAACACAGGATACTCGAATGGCTCAATCATCTCAGTAAGCTGGTACTCATTTTGCCAACCTCAGAAGGTTGGCAGGTTGAGTCAACCCCACCTGGTATTAATTCAACAACCAAGCAGGATGTTAAGTCAGGACCCTCCGATCCCAAGCCCACCACTCTAACCATTAAGCCACCACCACGCATAACCAGTACACCACCGAGTCTCGTGGAAGACTAATGCTGTGTTCTATATTACACGTTCTTTTAATGTTACAATCTTATGCTTTTGTTTTCCTTATTTTTTCACTTCGGAACATTTTGGGTGGGAACTCGCTCTTTATAGGGAGAATTCCATGCCCATCCAAAGACGTCATGAAGGCATCAAGTCAACCAGGGGTGTGTTCCTTTACTAATCAGCTTGTACATCACTCGCGAAGTAGCTCGTTTGATTTTAAGCACTCAAGCAAGCACTCTAACGAAACGGTTGATAAGGAACGGCTGGCTTGGCAAGCAATAGCAAGCTGATTGGTAATGGAACACACCCCAGGTGTGCTCGGCAGGTTTCCTAATGAGCCAGTTGTATTTTTTATCTAACTTGCATTATTCCACCAGGTATGACTTCCATCCGACGTGAAGTGTACGTCTTAATGACTCCTTACTAAATGCTAAAAGAAACATATTCAATTAGTTTGGTAAATTCATATCTCTGTAAAAATTATAATGAAGTCTCATATAATGTGTTGTTCAATTATTACAAAGCTGTTCCACATTAAAGGTTACCATTCTTTACAAAGGATGTTAATCTGCCTGCTCTTGTTTGAAATGTGGATTTAAATGATCCCATCTCTTCTGTAAGAGCTGGTTTTTATAGCTCGCACTTTGGTTGAATGCCAAATTTCCCGTATCAGTTGTACATACGTTTGACCATCTTTATTCATTATGAACATTCCTAGGGTCCATAATGGTGCACCTGTAAGGCTCCAGTGATCTATTATATCTAATTGGGCAAGATCAGTTATACAATTCCATAACTAGCAGCACCTTCAGGGTCAGACAGCAAGCCAAGCATTCTCTGAACACAACAGCATATTGTTAAGCAGACCATTGCATGAACTTTGAGGATGGAATCACCTTTCTCACAATCCCAAGCAGTCACTGACCTTCTCACTTTAAATGAATTATTTTTTGTAACCGCGTGTTGTTGCCTCTGTGACAGGAAAAGATAGGTTGGCGGAAGGATGCATCACACCTGCTGGTGTTTGCCACCGATGCAGATTCACACTTTGCTTTGGATGGCAGACTGGCAGGCCTCCTGAAACCAAATGATGGCCAGTGTCACTTGAACTCTCAGAATCTGTACGATGGCACAAACAAACAGGTGAGCTCTTTAAAGAGCGATAAGCATACCTTGCTTACTATACTGCACCTTTTTATATAACTTTCCTGATATAACTTACCTATCTTATTGAGCTCATCTATGGTATATATTATTATATATATATATAATAAGCAGACCCAGAAAGACTTAGCAAAACGTCTGTTTTTTTTTTGTATGCAGAGTCGAGGTTCATGAAAGAACTAACACACTGAATGGATCAGGATGGAATAGACAAAAACAGGATGTGAAACACTCATGCATGGAGAAGGAAACTCCCAAGGAGGAAAAACTGGAAAATTAGGAGGAGGGATTTGGGTGGGGTTAACGAGGATAAAAAAAAGATCACGGTTTTGGATCGGGAACGATCTGAGATGGTGGTGAACGGCTGTCTTGAAGACCTGGAGGGAAGAATGAGATTGAAGAGGATGTAAAATCTGATTCCACAGGCAGGAAAAAAAGAGGAACGAATGAGTGGATGTGAGCAGTGATCATTGATTGAGGTCGTTTCCCAGAAGGAGGTTGATGGTGACCTCTGCAGCCGTGCAGATAGAGGGCATCGGGGTACAAAGCACGGAAAGAGCAGAGGGTGCAAGACCAGGAAGGAGGTAGTAGAAGACTGAGAGACCACAGACCTGTCTGCAATGGCAAAGTGATAAGCCCATACACTCAGCTTCAGTGCGGGAGATTCCAATAATCTTGAAGGCCTTGGTTTCCGTAGCATCAAGCTGAGCAAGATTTGAGGCAGGGGAGCCAACCCAGAGGGGAGAGCAGCACTCCATCAAGCTGTTTTGGTGAAGGCCTTGTAGTTGGATAGGAGTTCTGTTGTGCCAAGGAAGGACTTTATACGACTAAGGATGCCCAGTCAGCGGCTAGCTTTGGAAGCCAAAGTTGAAATGTGGTTTACTCAACAAATTTATTTATTTATTTATTAAAGATCACATATGCTTGCTTCTTGGAAATCACCCCATTTTCTTCACATTCTGACTTTGACTCATCTCGTGAGATTATCATGCTGTCGCGCGGTCTGAATGAAGTGAATGTATTTTTTTTGTTGTGTCAAGTATTTCTGCCAGAAACTAGGGAGAGAAGAGCAGGTGGTATTGTTTGTAACGATGTTTCATCGACAACATTGGAAGGCAAGACAAAGACTCTTGTGTTACTTCATGGCTTTGCGATCTTAAAAACACACCTTTTGGCAAAGTACACTTTGATGATATGGTCACTTTTGTGCACATTTGGACATTTGGCGACATTTGATGCAAACATGTACACAACCTACAGAGGGAAGGGAGAGGGTCAAAATTCTCACCATTTCTTTGTACCTAATATGTGCAGTTGGTGGACAGAAAAATCGAAAGACCAGGGTGCATGAGCTGGGCAACATATATGCAAAGTATGGGCTGCCACCTGTATGTGACTGCCACGTGAAATATGCAAATCTATTTCCGGCAGTCCTCTCGCGGTGTATGTAAAAGTGGGTCACAGCTCGAGTCCGGCATAAAGAGCCAGCATGACTGCAAGAGTAGACCGCAGTGACTTTGAATGGGGTGTAATTGTTGGTGCATGCTTGGCACGTGCTTCATTGACAAAGGCTGTGGAATTTGCTAACATGTCGTGAGGAACTGTCTTGAAGGTGATATCAACCTGGGAAAAAGAACGAAAGACAACATCATCAAAGGATAACAGTGGGTGGAAGTGCATACTCAACAGGCATGATGAACAGGCATGAGTCCAGACTGCGAGGTGAAACAGCAGAGCAATAGTGGAATTCAACAAGCTGTGTGCGGAATTCAACGTTGGTCGTGAGCATCCAATATCATCAAATATAGTCAGAAGGGAACTTCACTGAGTGGGATACTACAGCTGGGTTGTTATGTACCAACTGTCCATAACACTTGGCAATGCCCGTCTGCCGAGCAGTGGAGGAATGTGATATGGTCTGATGAGTCATCCTTCACCATGTTCTTGACGAATGGATTTGTGCACATTTAGCGACAGCCCAGGGAGCTCTACAACCCCAAATGCCTGGTTCCAACAGTAGAAGTTTCCGGTGGTTTCATAATGGTTGTCAGGTGTGGTTGATACGATACGCACGTATCTTCAGGGTTTTCTTCCCTTTGGTATGCGTATGTTGTTTGGGGAGCTGGACTCGGCACGTTGTTTAACGGCTACAACCAGGTTTTGAACTTCACGAGTTCAGACGAATGTATAGATCAGCTACCACTCAAATAGGATCTTTGTCCGTAGGTGTCT
>NC_140963.1:49677241-49709741 GCF_056783735.1 Eptatretus burgeri
ATTTCACCGGCTCTGCATTACACAGTGTGATGACATCATCTCATCACCATACAGCGTGCAATTACCTTCCCATAATATGCTGTTGGGTCATTGCCAGAAACCTGTGTTTGGCATTGGCATCTCGGCATGTTGCATATATATATATATATATCGTGGCTTGCTCTATAAGTCCACAAGTTGCCAGTCCCCACTTCACTGTTAACTCCTAATGCCCTCGAGGCAACTTGAAATGAACAATTTGGAATCAATTTGGAATGAATAGCTGCCAAACAAAAAAAACGTGGAATTTCCCCAGATCCTCCAAAGTATAGTGGGGCAGATAACAGCAATTTTTGAGAGGAATCGTGCAAATGATGATCCAAGCATCAAATTTGGCACATTTGTTCTCCAGGGGATTCTAATCAATTCTGCCTGATTGGCCATTTGAAAATCCAAGATGGCGGCCATTTTTCAAGATGGCCGCCAAGTTAGCCTCCCGAAGTTGACTTTTTGCTTAGAAGTATTTGTAGTTGTCAGATGTGCATGATCTAGGTGTGGATTCTTATGTTTTCAAGCCTGCTGGAGTGGATTTTCCTGTTTTTAAAGCCCCTGACACACACTTTTTCTGATTTTGCACCACTTTAATGATTGTCATATGAAGCTAAGGCCTTTCTGCAACCGGGTCCTGGCTCGTAAATGTTCAAAGTTATGCGTACCATGCGAATGTTCCTCCAGCTGCTACTGTCCACATATGCAGCTGCAGAGTGCTGTGCAGGGGAGCCCTGACTGAAAGCACTTGCATCTCCGGTTGCAACCTTTCTTACAGGAACACTTGGTCAGTTCCTGACAGCTGGCTGCAATAGGGGGTAGTGTTGTCCAACATATCTGCCACGTCTACTTGGATGCTTGTGTGAGGATTGAGCCTACATCATTCTCAAAAGCCAGCAGGACATCTCGTCCTTGGCGATGAGCTTGCAGCTTGGGGATGTGAAAAAGCAGCCGGTCCTTAAGTCGAGTAGGATGAACATCAGGTGATTCAACACCAAGCTGCTCCAGCCTCTGCTTGTAAAGCATGGTCATATCAGCAAGCCTGAAAATGGGTGGATCTGTACTATCACTGGCAGTTTTCATCTCAATAATGTAGGTGACTAGTTCAGAGAAAGCAATTGGATATGCTTCCTTCCAGTGCTCCTGTGCTTTCTCTTGCTCCTGCACCTTCAGGTAGTCTCGTTCTCGGTTATACAGTGCCACCAAGCAGGCAGGGTGATATTTCAGTTCTTCTGCTACGACATCTCCTGCACTCAGTTTGGCAAGGAGTTTTCTATCACTGAGTGTTTTTGCACATTTGTTTATTCTCTTATTCAATTTCATTGTCATTGCTTCTCCAAGCTCACCCCTTGGGTTTCGCAAAGAAAACATTCTTGCGTTTTATCTTCCTGGACCTTTCGTGGGATCTTACTTCTACTGCCCTCATCACTAGCACCTGCAGGGATTGATCTTTTCTCAGCTCTGTGTAACTTTGTGTTGTTAAAAAGAAGCCTGTAACTCTCATGATATCGTGCCTTGTTTTGTCTCAAGGTTTCCTCTATCCCACCACCTTCGTCAAGTCTTGCAGGGTCTTGCTTGATTGGTGGTGCATTGAGTAAGTGAAACAGAGGAATATTCCTTGTCAAGTTCATATACCCATCATCTCCTCTTTTGGCAGGATTGGCCTGGGGGGACTTTAGATCTTCTTTCTTAACCTCCTGACATAGGCAACACTTGGTCCAGACAGTGTTCCATGATTTACCAGCAGAACTCGCGTCCCTGGCCAGTATGACGTTCAGGGTCGAGGGTTTATCCTTTTACCACACTGTACATGTATAATGGACACTTTCCTGTATGGGATACAACTAGGTTTATGCATCTGCCCTACACCTAGTCCGATCATTCATCCAGCGTCACAAGTCCCATGCGATCTGTACACCATCCAGAAAACTAAAACCCCGTTATCCTTGGCTCGGCTCTCCTGCGCTGGCACGTCCTGTCGATTCAGGTACGGCTGCCTAACTGATCCGGGGTTGATTAGGCAACATTTGGGACACTAGTAAGTTGTTGCAGTATGATGCCAACAATGATGCCAACATACAATTCCTACTTAGCTGACACTGAACCCCATGCTGAGTTTCACAGCAGTGATGTCACCAATGTGCCTTGGTCGTGCCCGACAATCACTCCTTCAAGAAATTCTCACTTTATTGGCGATGAACTGGAAATGTTGATTGAAGGACTGTTAAGTGGCCTGGATTCAATCAGCACATCTGTTTCATCAACTTCGTGCACTTCGAAAATTTGGAGCTTGATGTACTCCATCGCACGCAGAGACCTTCTGTGTGCTACCCTCATCTAGTTTAGCCCGCGAGCCAACGCGGTTTTCCAGGATGTGGCTGATGCCGTGCACTAGCAACTTCTTGGAGCCATAGATGAGAGTTGGGCCAGTGATGAGGACCAGTGCCAGTAGTCCATCCAAGGGATGTGGCTGACTGCTGAAACAAAGGTACTACCTCTAACACCACACCCCTACACCCCATGCATAATTAGCTACCACTACATACATGTTAAGTTATGCAAACGTATGAAAATCATAAACAAATGTGAAAAATCAGAAAAAGTGTGTGTTAGGGGGCTTTAAAAACATGAAAATCCACTCCAGCAGGCTTGAAAACATAGGAATCCACACTTAGATCATGCAAATCGGACAACTACAAATACTTCTTAGCAAAAAGTCAACTTCGGGAGGATAACTTGGCAGACATCTTGAAAAATGGCCGCCATCTTGGATTTTCAAATGGCCAATCAGGCAGATTTGATTACACTGAACAACAAAAATTTTTTACTGGAGATGTGTAAAGTGATTTAGACTAATTTGGGTACGCTGATTTCAAAAATCATAACCGTTTTGCTGTATCACGTCAGGATTTTCAGGAACAGAAATATTCCCATTGCCTCGAAGTCAGGATTTCAATGAAATTTACAAAAATTCATTTATTCATTTATTTCATCATGAATGCTTCAAAATTATAGAAATTACAGAAAAACTCCACTAGAATGTAATTAAAAATGCTTTAGGAATTTGACTTTGCGTTTGTGCTGCTCTGTGTCAGTTTCTCGATGCAGGAACCAGCAGAAATCGCCCATCATGTTCGGGTTGTGCCGCCCTTGGTAACGCGTCTCCATGAGTGAAATCTCTTGGTGGAATCGCTCGCCGTGCTCGTCCGAGACTGCTCCCAAGTTGTCAGGGAAGAAGTTCAGGTGCTGGTGTAGGAAATGGATTTTCAGGGACATCCTGGAGCCAAGTTTCCTGAAGGACTCCAGCAGCTGCTGCACTATTTCTTCATAGTTGTCCGCGCGCTCGTTCCCCAAGAAGTTGTCCGTCACAGCTTTGAAGCTCCTCCACGCTGCCAGCTCTTTGGGGTTTAGAGTTGTCGGAAAAGTTTCGTCCTTCATAATCTGTCGGATTTGCGGTCCAACAAAGACACCAGCCTTGATCTTGGCCTCCAACAAGGTGTTGCCAAACTTTTCCTTGAGGTATGAGGTAAAAACCCACGCCCATTCAGATCCATTGCCCGTACAAAACTTTTCATCAAGCCGAGCTTTATGTGGAGTGGTGGAAGGAAAACCTTGGCTGGGTCGACAAGGGCGACATGCTTCACGTTGTGTCGACCAGGTACATGCTCTTTTTGCTCTTCCCAATCTTTCTTCGTCCAGTGATTCTTGTCGTCTCTGCTATCCCAGAGACAAAGGAAGCACATGTATTTCGTGTAGCCTGACTGCAGCCCTAACAACAGCGCCACCACTTTCAAGTCTCCGCAGATGTGCCAGTTGAAGTCATTGTACTTGATGGAATCGAGCAGCTGCCGCATAGTCTCATAGGTCTCTGTCATGCCGAACGCGTGAGCCAGTGGGACTGATGGTTTCTCGTTGCCATTGTGGAGCAAAACAGCCTTCAAGCTGTTCTTCCCCGAGTCGATGAAGAGGCGCCAGTCTGCAGGATCGTGATCACACCCAAGTTCTTTCAACAGACCGTTGATGTCACTGCAGAATGTCATCGTGTCTTCCATCTCAAAGAACTCAGCCATGTCTCTGTGACGTGCTCTGAACAAGGATATCTTGGTGTTAGGTTCAAGTAGATTCCACTGCTGCAGCCTTGATCCAAGCAGCTCTGCCTTCGCCTTTGACAGCGAGAGATCTCTTACAAGATCATTTAAGTCTCCCTGGTTCAGAAGGTATGATTCTTGAGTGTCGGGTTCAAAAGGTTCATCATCACCATCCTCTTCACCACTGCTACAGCTATGTTCTGATCAGCTGGAGGTGTTGGAACGGGGTTCTCGTCATCATGAGGCACAGGTTTACGAGCAGAGACGCAGTCAGCGTACTTGATGTGACCTTTATTCTTCTTGTTGAAGCCGGCGATGCTTGTGCAGCAGAAATAACAATCATCATGATGATTCTGCGGCTCACGCCATATCATGGGCACCGCAAATGGCATGCTCGCGCGCTTGCCCACCAACCACTGAGTCAAGGTTGTGTGACAGCTTGTGCAGCAGATGTGTGGTGCCCAGCTCTGTTCTTGGTCCCCCACCTTACACCCGAAGTAGTGAAAGTAGGCGGCCTTCATTTTCACTGCTGTAGATATACTTCGCTGTTGATCTTTTTTGGTATACCGACCACAGACATAACAGAAGTTGTCAGGATGATTGGTACAGGAACGCCTACTCATCTTTATCTGAAAGAAAGAAATATAACACAAGTTAACAACAATTGTACGAAATAGACATGTTAAAGACGTATGTAAATTTCATTGAAATCCTGACTTCTAGGCAATGGGAATATTTCTGTTCCTGAAAATCCTGACGTGATACAGCAAAACGGTTATGATTTTTGAAATCAGCGTACCCAAATTAGTCTTAATCACTTTACACATCTCCAGTAAAAAAAAATTTTTGAAATTTGTTGTTCAGTGTTATAATCCCCTGGAGAACAAATGTGCCAAATTTGATGCTTGTATCATAATTTGCACGATTTTTCTACTATCTACTACACTAAAAAGCATTATTAAACTTTAGGGGTGTTGAAACAAAAGTTAAACTGCAACACACTCAATGCACGTGCTGACTCTTGCCATTGTTTTCTCTTCCTGCCATATATCGTTCCAGAGGGCGCTAACCTATACTGTCACGTGGCCGTGACATTAGTAAATATAGTTCTGTACTAATTTCATGATGTATTTTTCATTGTAAACTCAAATTTGAACTCGTCTGAGACATTCACAATACGAAGCTCTGTGCCAAGTCTGGCAATTCTATCTGCCATCGTTGTCCAGTTATTCTGCCGACAAACAGACACAGACCAGTCGCACCCGGCCTGTAGTGCCCACATGAGTAATAAATACCTCAATACATAATTTATTATGTAATTATTCTAGGAAATATAGTAATCAACATAATTCTGATGGAAATTGCAGTCACAAAGCCAAGATTAGCAAGATGACAACCTGCATTGTTCTTTAATGGCGGGTAATGCACACCTCATTATAAGGCACATGTAAGAGCTCAGTATGGGATTAAATATCTTACAAAACACGAAGAATACATTTACTTTGGTGTGTAGGCCAGAAAAGTATCCAAGGGAGAAAAATCATCAGTAATATTTGTCAAAAATGCAACATTGCACATCAATAAGCTAATCTAGGCTGTGGGGCACCAACCATTTATTATGCATGGAATGACAAAATTGAATATTTATAATCAAGAAAGAGGAGTATCCAAGTGGTACATGCAATAATAGTAATTAAGTGCAGCCAAAAATATGTGAAATATAACCTTGCTCGTGAGATGAAACGAGTCACTCACTTGCACATCACTTGCAGAGAATGACTCATTAAGGTGTAAATCTCAAAATAACGTGTGATTGTAAAATCAACAAATTTATTAAATTGGTCGGTTTGATAAGAGGAATAATCCACGAGATTACTTTGAAAAGATGATTGCTATTTTGACATACCGTTGGCTGAGGTTAATAAGATTTTGAAAAGATTAACAGGATAACATGCAGTTCTTTTACTTATTTACTTTACAATTAAAAGGCTAATAGAGACATTTGTGCAAATATATGAAAAGAGCATACCCTCACCAAACTATGAAAGTTATAGCCAGAGCAAGTCTGAGTGGTACCAATGCAGAAGCATAGGGAAGTGGGAGGAGGTGGTTTAAAATGCTTTTTTATCATCAGAGGTTCACATGGTCAGACTTAGGCAGGATTGATTATTGTAATTTACCTCTTGGAGTCCTGTGTATAAATAATTTGTATATGGGTATGTGATCCCAGAGAGGGTTGTAGGGTAGTTTAGTATCTTTGTGTGTGGTTGCATCAAAATGGAATTATCAAGTTTCTCTCTTGCAGTCAATGACAGAAACATGTAAAAGTAATGGTTTCTAACCCTATTCATGGAAACCATTGAGAAAATGAATTATGGTCTCCCTAAGTTGTGATTTTTCAAGTCTCATGTGCAGAAGTAGCACACTTACCTTTGAGCTGTCCAGTCTGGGTTTGATTCCCAACCTCACTATAAACTGTCGGAGTGGTGTTTTGCAGGCAAGGTGTTGTATCACAAAGTGTGCCGTGCCTCGGATAGACGTTAGGCCGGGTGTCCTGTGTACCGAGCACGAGTTGGTGGAGGTTAAAGTTCCCATGGTGTGTTTTGTGAGGAGTAAATGAGTTAACACAGGCACCCTGCCAAAATTAAAAATTCCTGTCAGCTTTAGTCAAATGCTTTAGGCTTTAGGCCTGGCAAGCTGGTTCATGAAAGACTTGGTGCTAAAATGTTCCCTAACCAACCCCATAAAAGGTGGGAATAATTTGGCTGTGAAAGAAGTAGTATTAGTCGTAGAAGAGAAGTGTAAGTGTGATATAACTCTGAAACTAGACGAAAGGATTTCAAAGAAGCATGGCTGGTAAAAGTATTCCCAAAGCCCTTAAATATACGTTTGTGTATTGTGCTTGCATTGTTGTCTGTCAAACTACTGCAACATATATATATATATATATATATATATATATATATATATATATATATATATATATATATATATATATATATATATATATATATATATATATATATATATATATATATATATATATGTATATATGTGTATATATGTATATGTATGTATATATATATATATATATATATATATATATATATATATATGTATATGTATGTATATATATATGTATATATATATATATATATATATGTATATGTATGTATATATATATATATGTATATATATATATATGTATATATATATATATATATATATATGTATATATATATATATATATATTGTTACAGATTTCAGAATCCAGTCTGATGAATGCATCCACACATCCAGGTCCTCAGACAGTTATTTCCTTCAATGCATGTTCAGATTAGCCCCATCCCCATGTCTAATGGGATTTTAAATGTGATGCGTTGAGTGGGGTAAATGATAGATCCCCTCTCTTATGAGAAGCTTTTTTTCTTTACGACAGACACGTTCACACACATTTCTTTTACGAGCTCTGAAGCCCGCCCTCATTTTTCCTCAGCAGCATTTTTTTGCGAGCTCTGACACCTGCCTTTTTTGAGATCGCACAGGTCGTCATGGTAACTGTGCCCCGGTGGGGCAGGGTGAGCTTGGAGTGGATGACACCCCATGGAGATGACCCGGGGATATAAAAACGAGCGAGAGAAAGCGTGAGGTACGTTCTGCAAGGAGAGACGTTCTGAGATGTATAAAAAAACGAGCGAAAGAGGGACGTTCTCTGAGGAGAAAAAGTCCAGAGAGGAAAAAGCAAAGGGCGAGAGAAGCGACCAAGAAGCGGGTGTCTAACCAGCGCCGAAGAAAGAAGCGGGTGTCTTACCAGCGGTTGAAGAAACAATTCGCCCTTCCAGTGCTTCGGCAAGCGAGCGTGTGGTGCTCGTGTGGGTGTGAGCAGTGCTGCCAACAAGTGAGGCATGGGTCGATCGCCAGCAACACCAGGGACTAAACCCGCAACGGATGATCTCGGTGCCCTCTAGACGTCGACTGGCGTTCAAGGCTGCCCCGCGACAGGGTGCACAGCAAAGCTGGGTGCTGGCGACGGACGTGATACGCACGCACGCATTTTCAGGATGTTTCGCTTCACAGACGACTTTCTGGTGAGCGAGATGATTCTACCCCCCCCCCCAGCCCCCTGAATGATCTGCTGGGTACCCTTGTCTGCGTTTAGCTGTAAGTCAACCCCCGATAAGCATCTACTCTTTGTCTCTTTCCTGGCATTTTGATTCATTTTGCTTTGAAATTCTTTATTTACCTCAGAAAAGAAAAAGTTCTTTTAATTTATTTATTTTATTATTAATAAATTATTTGTTGATTTCCAACCTGTCCGTGTTTGTCCTTTCCTTCCATTGGTCAAGCATTGTCCGAACCGAGATAAACTGGGAGGTAATTACCACAGATTTAACCCCAAAAATCGTCAGCATGCACCAGCGGTGAAACGCTCGGACGCCCTAATTAAAATCTAATCAGATAACATTGGTGCTTTGCCGAGGGCGCGCTCCCCGCTCAGGTAACAATGTGACCTCGAGTTAAACGGAATAATTAGACGGCGGACACTGGAACTCATGGTTGACTGGGTGGCGTTTGTGGTTTTAAAACAGCCCACCGTACCACAACGTTAATTGTGAGCAGTGGCCCCAGGTCTGGCTCTACCGAGGATTAATCCCCCTGAGTGACAAACTGGTGTCTCGGTACCCGTCACCGCAAATATATATATATATATATATATATATATATATATATATATATATATATATATATATATATATATATATATATATATATATATACACTTGTGTACACTGTCGAGGCTTGTATGAGAGCAAATACACAGAACGTACAAGAGGATCATGAGACAAGAGGGGTGGGAGAGGGAAGGAAAAAACAGGGGAACAGAGACATGAGGAGATCTGTGGAAGGGAGAGGGATGGAGTGGGGTTCACAGGGTAAACAAGATTGACACAACAGGGACTTTCAGGAACGAAAGCAGGGGATTTGAAGGAGGTATTGTAGGTTTGTGGTGGATTAACGGAGGTGGAAAAGGTTGTGGTTTTGAATGGGGGAAGACAAGAGATGGTGGTAAACAGCTGCTGTTAAGACCTGGAGGGAAGAGTCGGATTGAAGAGAATGTGGGAATTTGTTCCAAAGGTGGGGAAAGAGGAATGAAAGCGTGAAGGTGAGCAGTGATTCTTGATTTTGATAGTTTTAACAGAAGGGGCTTGTTGGCGGACCTTAAGTGCCCTGCAGAAATATGGGAAGAACATATCTCAGACGGAGCAGGGGGGTGAGGCTGGCGAGGAGACGGTGGAAGAGAGAAAGACCACGAACATGCCTTCGGTGAGAGAGTGAAAGACTCAGCCTCATCGAAGGAGATACCAATGATCCTAAATGCCTTGGTTTCCATGGCATCAAGCTGTGCGTGATGTGAGGCAGAGGAGCCAGCCCAGAGGGAAGAGCAGCACTCCATCAAGCTGCGGGTGCAGGCCTTGTAGGTGGATATGAGTCAGGTGTGTCAAGGAAGGACTTTGCATGATGGAGGTTGCCCAGTCAGCAACTGGCTTTGGAGGCCAGATTGGAAATGCAGCTTTCCCAGGAAAGATCATGGCAGATGGTGAGACGCAGAAGGTTGAATGAAAGGAGTTCTTCAAGAGGATTGTTGTGTAAAGTAGATGGGGGTGGTTTCCAGTTGGTCCTTTCAGAGAAACATAGTGAGAGTGTGAGATTTGTCCGTATTGAAAGACATGTTACACATGTTGGACCAGCTTGTGATTTTATCCAGATCTGCAGAGAGTGAAGAAGCTGCTGCTTGCTGATCTGAGGGATGACAGATGGTATGGCAGAGGGTGGCATCATCAGCAAAGTGATAAAGAGGATTTTTCAGAGAGTAGGAGAGATCATTGATGAAAACCAGAAAAATAACAGGGCCCAGAACGCTACCTTGGGAAACTCCAGCCTGGACAGGAAGAGGGGATGAGAGAACTCTATTCAGGGCCACATGTTGACTGCAACAGGAGAGGAAGTCTGTGAGCCATGAGTGGAGATGTCCTTGGATACCATAGGAAGAGAGCTTGGTGAGCAGGAAAGGGTGCCAGACCAAATCGAAAGCACAATATATCTAGGGAGATTGCTGTGATATCATGTCTGGCATTGAGGACCTCCATCCATTATTGGGAGAGCATAAGCAGCATATCCAGGGTAGAGTGACCTGGTCTGAATCCAAGTTGATGATCGGAAATCAAGCCATTGGAGAAGAGGAAGGATTTAATGTCTGAAGCGATTATGGATTCCATAATCTTGCTGATGTTTTGGGAGAAGGCTGAGTGGTCTGTGGTTGCAGGGATCTGTTTTTGCAACTTTTCTTATGCAGGGCAGTAATGTTTGCTGATTTCCAAGGAGGTGGCAGATCTGCTTTGGAGGTGAATTTTATGCTGACCTTGAGCAAATGAGGGGGTGAATAGAACAGAGAGAAGGTGAGCATTTCGAAAGATTTCGAAGCAAACACGGAGTTTAGGCATTCAGCCTTTTCATGTGCGGCGTCAGCTGTGCAGCCATTTGAGGAAAGGGAGGGGTTGGAGGGGGAACATTCACCAGAAACAGACTTAACTTGACGCCACCAGGAATTGGGGGAGAGAGACAGATTTGAGAGTTCAGACTTCAGATGAGATAGATGTTTTTTTCCAGCTCTCTTGAGGGTAGACACATACTTGTTCCAAGCTTTGTGGAAGTTACTGAGATTGCCTTCATTTTGATTAGCCTTCCATGAGGCAAAGGCAAGTTGGTTTCAGACAATTGCCTCGCCACAAACTTCAGTGTACCATGGGTGGGAGGAAGGGCAGGACAACTGTAGACAATATGGGATAAATCTGTGCATGAGAGAGGGTAAGTTTCTTTGAAAGAATTCCCAGGATAAGTTGATGTCGGAGAAAGTAGTGAGGGGAGACCAATGTAGAAGTTTGATGGCTGCTTGAAGTCCTTGCCAGTCGGTCTGAGTGAAATGCCAGACCCGATGGCGCTGAGGTGGTTCTCTGATAATAGCCAGAGAGATGTTTGCTTTGACAAGTACATGGTCAGATGAACCGATTGGAGCGGAGGAAGAGCAGCAGATATTTTCAGGGAAATTGGTCAAAATCAGGTCCAGAAGAGATGGAGTACCGTTGGTTGAGATCCGGGTCGGGAAGTTGACAGATTGTGTCGGTCCCAAGGAGTCACAGAAGTCTTTTGCTGAAGTGCCATGGCAGGTGAGAGAGCTACCCACACCTAGCCAACTGGCATGATGACAATTGAAGTAACCACATCCGGGGAAGAAAGAATTGGGATGAGAGGATAGAAGTTGGTCCATGTTTTCGGCGAGCAGGATGTAAATGCAGTCATCACTGTTTTGTGGACGGTACAACACAAGTATACATGAGGTGGGAGTAGAGGGAAAGCCGTAGCCAAAGGTATTCCTGGGGGTGTGGGGGAGTGAGGGCAGTGCATAGTGAGAGAGGAATAGAGTCTTTGATGAAGAGAGCAAATCCACCACCAGAATGAGGCTCACGTCTGTCATACCAGGGAGTAACCAAGGAGAGATACTGTTACGAATTTGGAAGCCTTGTGCACACAGACAGACAGCCGTCCTCGTAGCTTAGTTCTTTCGATAAGTATGTGTTTCTCGTTAGAATCCATCCCCTCGTCTAATGGGTGAATAAATGTTCATGCGCTGTGAAGCTATTTTAATAGTCAGGGTTTCTTTTGTTACAACACCAACGATGACGACAACACCAATGAAAACCCTCTGCTCCCGGCATTCTCCATGTGCTGGGTGGAGGGAAGGTCAAGCCCCCACCCACTGATTCGCTTGGCAACCCGCCAAGTAGGGGAAAGGTCAGGCCCCACCCTTCAATTTGCTTGGGCACTCCAAGAAATGGAATGCGACAGCCCCTACTGACGGTGGACAAGCCACACGGGAAGCGAGCCACGCCCGGGAGGGATAAAAAGGGAACGTAGAGACAGAAATTGGTTCTTCTTGGTGGTTCTTCTTGGTTCTTGTTCTTGGTTCTTGCTCCTTGGGTCCTGGGTGGTGGTTGGTGGTTGGTTGGCTGAGTCTACTTGGGCGGGTTTGGAAGGATCGGCGCCTCGTCTTCACCAGCGCGCGTTCTGGAGCGCGAGAGGATCCGCCGGAGATCAGGAGGCTGATCGCGGCTCACCGGTGTCTGGATTCAGCTCTTCCTCGCTGGTGCCCGGTCCGAACTCTAAGACCACACGAGGTGGACAGGTCCGAGGCAGAATCTGGTCTTTCGCTCGCTCTCCATCCAAGCTGGAGGCCTCAATAAAGACCGCTTTTGGTCCGATTATTGTGTGTGCGTGCGTGCGTGCGTGCGTGCGTGCGTGCGTGCGTGTTTGTGGCGCCAGTCTGCTAAGTAATGAATTGTTAAGTGCCTTGCTGTATGTACGTGCTTATCAATATTCGCATAACTCTGCCCTTTCGTGCTCCCCTCATTTCCCTATTGTTTAATAAATATCCCCATTTGTGAAATGTGTCAGCTCATTCGTGTCCTTTCCTCCATTGGCTTAGCGTGCTGCGTGTTGGAAAATTAGCAAGGCCGTTGTGCCACTGTAAAGGGGACATCTAGACCGACAGGACTTTGGTGACCGTCCGCTCGGGTCACACACGGTTCGAGTACGCTAGCGTCTCGTTCCATACGGGTGCCGTCGAGGGTGTGAATACTCGGTAAATCGCCACATGGATATCTAGGTATTTTGAAAATTGGCAAATAACCCTGTACCACGTGGTTGAAATATTGACGCTTCACGGTCCGATAAGGGACCCGTATTCTTCGGAGTTTTCTGAAGAAGTACGATCTAAATTCCGGGTGATCGGCGGAGTCGACTCTACGGCTCCATCTAGCGGTTGTGCTCATCGCTGATGCCCGGCCCACAACAATACTAGGGAGTCAGAGACGTCTTAAAGGAGGAAAGTTTCTGTTAAGCAGATTATGTCTGGTTTGTCGGTAGCAACCTGTATGGAAAGATCTTTCAGGTTTGAGCAAAGGCCCCTGGATGTTTGAGGTCCACCTTGTTAAGGAAGAGGGAGGGGAGAGGGAGGGTAGGACGAGGGAGGAGGGGGGGGAGGTAAGGAGAGTTGTTGAAAGAGTGTGGGGGATTGCTGAAGAGCTTGGGGAGAGGGCCAGATGATTAGAAAAAGCTCAGTGGTGATGGGTTGACGTACAGTGGGGAGTAATATTAACTATATATCTGCAATCACAAAGCGATCCCCAATACAAGGGGTAAGCCTCCCTGAACTGGAGGAGGCTTACCTTTGGCAATCGCCTGTGACTTACTCTTGGCTCACAATCTAATGATGGCCTAATTTGTTTGGACCACCATATGACGTTCACCCTCAACATTTAGGGATATAGCGTAGATCAAGAAAATGTGTTACCATCTAAAATTAATCCATAAAACTCAACATCATGAAAATTGGAAGAAAATTATTCAAATTATGATCAAAATGATGTTTTTTGTTCAGGAGGTCACAATCCGAGAAAAGGTATGTCAAGGACACAAATCAGATATCAGGTGCACAACTTCATTGCAGATTCACTATTATGATGCAGAAAGATCTTGGATGGCCAAGGGGTCTTTGAGATTCCACATTGGTAAAATTGAGCAATGACAAAAAAAAACGCATTATTTTTCAGACCTTGATCTTTAACTCTGAGGAGTATGATGCAAATTAAGGGGAAATGCAAATTGCTCCAGGCTATCTAGAGAGGGAAGTTTAGTTCCAATTGGACAAACCTTAGTCGAGTTGTGGTGAAAAATGTTAAAATATCTATAATTAGGTCAAGGCCTTAAATTTAAGTCGAGGTCAAAAAAATTATGTCAACTCTACATACTTTGTGTTCTCATTATTGATGCAAAATTTCATTCCAAAAGTCCTCTGACATTGGCAGAAGAAAAAGGAAGAAAAACCTAAATTGTGGCTTCGTAATTCTTGGAGTATTAGACCATGACCTTTAACCCAGAGAGGTATGAGGTCAATTAAGCGTAAATGTACCTTGCCCAAATCTATTGTGAGAGGACAATTTTGTTCCAATGGGACAAATTTAGTTGAGTAATGGTGAAAAATGTTAAAATGACTATAATTCGGTAATTACCTTCAAAATAAGTCAAGGTCAAAACAATTGTCAACCCTGCATACTTTATATTCACATTGATGCAAAATTTCATTCTGGAAAATCCCAGCCGGCTCCGAGATACAGCTCGGAAATTGATACACTTCGGAAATTTAGAGTGTTGGAACTAAATGGTGGTTTAGTACTCCTCGGGGTCGATGAAACTCTGTGGTACCATTAGAAATTGGAGCCACTAATTGTAGAAACAAACTTTATAACAGCAATGAGCCTTCCCCTATGCTCGAGGGAGGCTTAATGACATAATTACCTCGACCAACAAAGGTGGACGGAGGTTATATTTTCATACCTGTTTGTCTGTTTTGCTGACTGTGAGCAGGATATCTCAAAAAGGTGTGGACAGATTGGGTGTGTGGTGAGGACGAATTCATTCCATTTTGGTGAAGATCTGGATCTGGATTCGAGAATTAAAAAAAAATTTTTTTAATGATTCTTCACCGTTGAGAGATTGGCCTAAAAACGATAGCTACATAGCATGATATTTCAAAAACTTGTGGAGGGATTATGACAAAACTTGGTGGATGAGTTGGGGAGGTAACAAGAACAAGCCGGTTCGATTTCTGTGTGTGACGAAGATGAAAGGCCAGATCTGCATCTAGACCAATCAACGGGATACAAAACGTAAACTGTTCAGCCTGGTTAATGTACTGTATTTGCTCATTCGAAAGGAATTTACATTGCGCTCACACCAGCATTTGAGAACTTTATGATTTAATGCATGGAAACGTACAAAAAAAAAATTATTTGGCCTTTAAATTAATAATTTTGTTGAATAAATATTTTGTTCTGCAATTTTTTTTGTTATCCTGCCAATATCTCCACCCAACCTTTTTATCCACTTGCACTGCTCACCACTTCCTGTCATGTCTCCATGAATGTCTATCAGAGCATTCGCTCCAAGGTGGAACTCGAGGTCAGGAACCAGCCTGAAGATCTTTCTGTAACCTTCACGGCCACCTGTCAGGATGGGGAGGTGCGGCCTGGCGAAAGAAAGTGCACCGACGTCACAATTGGAGACACGGTGAGGACATCTCACCCGATCCCTTTCTATTTTATGTAAATGTGACTTGCAGGTGACTTTAAACTTTAGAGCATCTGAGAACAGTTCCATAAATAGGCATACATTTAAATTTGTTTCAGGCTTTGCACATCATAATGACTTTGAAGATGTGTAATAAAGGTTATTTGTTTCTATCATACCTCACACTTCTTTCCAAGTAACATAGTTACAGCTCTAACAGACCAGACTATCCAAATGATGATCTCCTTTTTTTAAAATGAAATTTCTTTTCTTGATTTCTGCATTATTTAGACCAAAATCACTGCATACTGAAACCTCAATTAGCAATGCCTTCTTTTCCTTTTTTAAATCTGAGTACTATGTTCAGTCGCAGTGCTTTGTTTTCCATGTTTACGCTGGATGGGATCATTAGGTCATGTTGTTACAGACTCGGGGTTCGAGGCTTGCCATGAGGGGAAGTACTCAGGTTCTTCCCAAATGCCCAGTCCTGAGGCCATCAGGCACAGATAACTCTACGCACCAGCGGGTTGTATAGCAACTACAAATGTCAATTGGCACTGCCAATCCCGGCAGGGTTACACGACCACGCATGATACCTTACCTGTGGACGGCCAACCCAATTAAGGTCTCGTGCCCTCAGTGCACATCCGGATTACTGCCGAGTGATCCAGTGAGTGCGCGCTGGCTAACGAGCAAATTCGGTGGGGCAGAACTTCCCGGCTAAACTGATGTGCGAACCACACTGGATCAATGAAGGAAAAGATGAAACGGGCTGGGTACATTTATGAGCAATTTATTTATAAGCACGGGTGTGGAAAAGTATGTGTCACAATAATAAAAGGTTTTATTCAGCAATATATACAGCATGGAAAGCAAGGATTTGTGGGTGCGGCAAAAGAAATGCAATCACATACAAAGAAAACACAGCGAAACTGATAAAAAAAACTTCTACAATCTTATATTATGCAAATGTCACAAGTGCCATCAGACACACAGCCAAGGAAATTAGATACTTCAGAAAGAGGAGAGGCAGTTGAGGAGTTTTCGACCTCGTCCAATACCTGGTGCAGCTGATGGACCTACGCTTTCCAGTCGCTTAGGAGGGGGGAGGAGGGGAAAAAAAACTGGGGGTGTCTGTGGTGCATGAGTGGGAGGTGCAAATATGATGCAGATGAGGTGGAGAAGAGGAGGTGTGAAGGAGTGCAAATTGGTAATGCTCTTTTAGTTTCTGCATCTCCAGTAGATGAGACAGTGGATGGGAGAGATAGACATGTGAGAGGATAGCTTAACAGGGTGTGTGAGAGAACCTGTAAGTGCGGATAGTGGATAATCGAGAGTGCTCTCCAGCCATGAACGTGTGCTGGGCTCCATTCAAGCATTATTATTTAGCGGAGCATCAGGGCTACCCAGACATCGTCAAATGAGTCCCAGTGCCTATTTGCGCTTTGAGTTACATGCTAAAGTGTTCTGACTTGCTATGTCCTCCATTCCCCTGCATCCCAAAGGACGGTGGTAAGCATGCAGTGAACTAACGGTAGTTGCAGTGGTTGTAGTGAAGAGATTGAAGTGCTTGTGGTGATTGTGGCGGGGAGGTTGAACGTAGGTTTTTGTGGGAATTTTAGGAGGCGTTGTGGTGATTATGTTGAGGGTTGTAGCTTTGTGGTGAGCATGGTGAGGGTCTGAGGTGAAGTGTCCGTTGAATAAATGGCACACAGTTTGAACAAGGAAATGGCGTGTGTTTGCTCAGGAGGCTACCGTGGTATTCGTTCCTGACGCTTCTCGGGTAGCGTCACTGATCTGGTGTGCAGGCATGCATGATGGGGTTCATCTGTGAAAAGTAAAGTAAATATAATAACTGAAAGAATAGGGGATTAAAGACCTAACTAAAAGCCCGATGTGATACATCTTGTCCCATATACCCATCAGACATAATGGAAGGGCTAACCGAATGAATACTAATGAAATTAGTCTCGGGACCACTGTATGCTGAGTGACATTGCCTTGGAGGAGTGCCGGCTTCACAGAGCCGCAACACTATGTTAGCATTATGTCCTAGTTCTCAATGATTGCTTTTGCTTCGGGTTTCCATGAGTTTTCTGGAACTGGGATATTGAAATTTTTGCGGATTTGCCAGTGGATTACTCTACATACCTTGTTGTGTCTTTGTGTGTACAACTGTTCTGACAAGTGATTTTTTTTTTTTTTAAACATCCCAATAGGATGTGACTTGTGCTTTCTGTTTTGACCTTGCAGAACTGACACTTGTCCAGTTGACTCAGTCCCGCCATCGTTTTAAAGCCATTGGTGTAGTGTCCTTGGTCTTGGGTATTTGTGATTCGTTCTCTCTCCTAATTGATATAAGAAGACTTTCTTTATATAAGAAGATGATTTGTAATACCTAATACCATTATATACACATTTACTATATGCTATATGATACACATTTACATAGAGAGAATTGGGGTGGTCCCCCCACCTTGAACCCCTCCACCAGATATGCTGCCCCAACAGAAACCATACTCACTTCGGCAACATGCAAAATTTGGTTGGATTTGGTTCAGTATTTTTTATCTTGCCAAAACGAAGTTTTTGCAAGATATGTTAGTCAGCCTGTATATTTTTTTTTTGTTTTTTTTTTGGTCTGTAATCGCATATAAAAAATTCTGCAGAGCACAGTTATCATTGGAAATTTTTGTAACTTCGCATATCAGAGGTCTATAGAGGTCCCTTTCAGTGCACAAAATTTTGAAGGTCAAAGGTCGTCACTTTGTCGCAAATCAGGGGAGTCGACAAAACCCTTATTTTTTGAGTAATTTTGATCGGATCGTCTTCAAACTTCATGGGAATATAGTTCATGGTCTGGCGCTCAGCTGATTAATTTTTGGTGGCGATTGGCCTTGACCTTCATATGTTTTTTTTTTTTGTTTTTTGTTTTGTCTGTAATCACGTATAAATCACTCTGCAGAGCACAGTTATCATTGGAAATTTTTGTAACTTCGCATATCAGAGGCCCATAGAGGTCCCTTTCAGCGCATAAAATTTTGAAGGTCAAGGTCAAAGGTCAAGGTCACTTTGTCGCAAATCAGGGGAGTCGACGAAACCCTTATTTTTTGAGTAATTTTAATCAAATATTCTCCAAACTTTATGGGAATGTAGTATATGGTCTGGCGCTCAGCTGATTAGTTTTTGGTGGCGATTGGCCTTGACCTTCATGGTTAGCGCCTAAGGTCAAACGTATTTGACCTCAAGGTCAAATTTTCAAGTTTTAGGAACCATATCGTGTAGTACCTCAAATTGAACACCTCGATGAGTGCTTTCTGGATATGTCAAGCTTGAGACATTATGACGTCATTTGGTGACGTTATGAGGCAAACATCTTTTTCATGGTTACTCTAGAACGATTCTCATCTGAATCTCTCGTAGGCAGATATTCCTCAAGGAGTCGCTCCTGGTGGATAGCAGCTCTGTTCACCTCAGTGTGACCTTAAAGAAGTCACACGTGGTCACCTTTTGGCAAGATACGGGTCACCCTGCGGGTGACATTGGTTTATTTTAGTTTTGGAAGCAAATATAAACAAATCTACAAATTCACTTTTCTAGTATAGATTGATAGGTGACTTCCCTTCCAAGGAACTTCAACACAGAAAGAGACCATTTAACCCATCAAGCCTGCACAATGGTTGCCAACCTATGACAATTTTTTGTATACAGAGTCAAGGCTCATGGAGGAGCTAGAACACTGAATGGATAAAGATGCAATAAGATAAATGGAACAGTACAGAGTTGGTGGGGGGATTTTGAAGAGGGATGGGACACCAACAGTGGAGTTGAAGGACAAAATAGAGGGAGACTTGGACAAACAATGGGTGTGGTAAGGAATGGAGTGGTCAGGAGGGTACAGAAGGAAACCTCTTCCCCCATCCCCCTACTCCTCCTTCTCCTATCCTCTCAAATCCTCTCCTCCCGGTCACTCATTCTCCGTCCCTCATCCCACCCATTTCCCTCTCCCTCATTCCCGTCTGTCTCCCCCCCCCACATTCATTACCCTCACTTCCACTCACTCTGTCCCCTCTTCCTCACTCATTCCTCCCTCTCTCCCCTCACTATGTCCCTAAGCCTGGTGTTGGCTTTTAAACGCTTAAGGTGGCTGGCTTCAGATGTTGGGGACTTGAGTTTGAGCCCCTGTCATGCTGATGAAATAACACCAGGTGGGTTGACTCAGCCTGTCATCCTTCAGAGGTCGGCTGAATGAGTACTGACTTACTGGTAATTGGGGGACTGTATCAGCGGCACAGCCATGCTTCAAGAAAATTATGCAACCATCAGCCACAGGCTGCATTGGAAACAACAACTTTGGCGTCCACCTCCATCCTCCTCACTCTGTCCCTCCTCTCCTCCCTCTCTCCCCCACCCCACTCTCTCCCTCTCCTCTCCCCTTCCCTGCATCGCACCTGACCAGAAACAGCTATTATAATGCATTTTGCCTTTTAAAACATTAGTATCCGTATATTTTTCTTCCTGTTTTTTTTCCAACCGAGTCTTAAACTATCTTAGCCAAGATGAAAAATGAAATTAGAAATCGAATTAGAGATAAGATAAAGCTGTAAGAGGGTCAGAAAGAGCAAGCCATGGCAAAAGAGGCACATGAAACCTCAGACATATATGGAGCATATACAGTAAGTATGGCAGCGGTAGTATAGAAATTGTGGGTAGAGTCAGGTGAACTGTTCAACCAATGGGTGGAACTCGCGTGTCCGCATGGATGAATGGACATACACACAGACACAGACACACACACAGACACACACACAGACACACACACAGACACACACACAGACACAGACACACACACAGACACACACACAGACACACACACAGACACACACACAGACACACACACAGACACACACACAGACACACACACAGACACACACACAGACACACACAGACACACACACAGACACACACACAGACACACACACAGACACACACACAGACACACACACAGACACACACACACACAGACACACACACACACAGACACACACAGACACACACACAGACACACACACACACACACACACACACACACACACACACACACACACACAGACACAGACACAGACACACACACACACACACACACACACACAGACACACACACAGACACAGACACAGACACACACACACACACACACACACACACACACACACACACACAGACACACACACAGACACACACACAGACACACACACAGACACACACACAGACACACACACAGACACAGACACAGACACAGACACACACACAGACACACACACAGACAGACACACAGACACACATAGAGACACACACACAGACACACACACAGACACACACACAGACACACACACAGACACACACACAGACACACACACAGACACAGACACACACACACACAGACACACACACACACAGAGACACTCACACACACAGACACACACACACACACACACAGACACAGACACAGACACACACACACACAGACACAGACACAGACACACACACAGACACACACACAGACACACCTCCTTTTATAGTAAAGAATAGACAAACCCATAGGGGAGTTGAACCATGATGTTTCTCACATCATGAGCCAGGATTTCCCATTGGAAAACGAAATATGCCAACCGGAGACCATTTTGAAATTGTCACGACAATGTCAGATGTTTCCAGAATTACAATAATAATTTTCTTGTTTTTTTCAGGTGAGCTTTGAAGTGACGGTGGAGTCACACACCTGCCCTATCGGCCCTCCTGTTGAGCGAACCTTACAGCTGACACCCATCGGCTTCCATGATACGCTGAATTTGCGTGTGAAACTTGCTTGTGGCTGTCCCTGTGAGAAGGATGCCTTAAACAACAGTGTTCACTGCAATAAGCATGGAACATTTGAGTGTGGCATGTGCCACTGCCATCAAGGCTGGCTCGGTGAGACCTGCAGGTGTAATGGCTCTGACGTTGGGCCTGGTGTTCAGGTTGATCAATCGGGATGCTTTGATCCAGGCTCTTGGCAGCCAGTTTGCAGTGCGCGAGGCGAGTGTATCTGTGGGACATGCGTGTGCCACTCCAGCCCTTACGGCCTAATCTCCGGAAAATACTGCGAATGTGATGACGTCTCCTGTGCTCGACACTCCGATCTACTATGTGGCGGTGAGGTCTTTCGTAAAAAAAATATTAGCAATATAGACTGGTATGTTCCAAATAACAACAGTGCTAAATAATGAAAAGCCAATTATTGTGTTTATATTGTAGTTATGAGTCACCTTCTTTTACCTGGTGCCCCAAAACTGTGACTCGAATTGTTATATGCATTCTCTACACATGGTGTAAGTTTGAGATGCCCTGTTTCATAAAGGTTCTCGTATGACATCCTAAATCGTTAAACGTGGAGCCCAGGTTCAAATCCCATATACATATGTATTTGCCCATTGTCCACTAATGTCCTTGCCATACGTGTAAAAGTGCAGTGATAACTATGAATGTCTTTCTCCTGCATGAGATTTACGTACAGCCTCCACTGAGCCATATTTAAATGTTTAAAATTATTATTATTATTATTATCATTCAAGGAATTTATGCACAGGAGAAGGCTATTCGGCCCACCATGCCTGCGCCACACCAATACCAGATTTTAATAAATCCGTCAATACCCCTTCCCTTCATGTGCAGCCTTTTGGCTGCTACATTGGTACTCATTTTGATACAGAAGGGTTTTCATGAAATTTTCATGTTTCACTGTCAATCTAAAACAACACAGCGCTTGCAGTTTTTGCTTTCAAAGGGTGAGCGGTTGGTCGTGTCACTGGGCTGACAATAATGATCATGGAAAGAAATAACACATTTACGAAGAATTACACGTGTCCGCAGCATTGAGAGAAGGTTCATATTTGCAGCATAATTAAACGGAAAAAAGGAAGCAGCAGTTATATCGTGAATCCCAATGCAGTTCAGATACAATCTGCTACACACACACACACACACACACACACACACACACACACACACACACACACACACACACACACACACACACACACACACACACACACACACACACACACACACACACACACACACACATTTTAAGGCCATTTTTCCCTGCGAGAGCAGGGGTGAGCCTTGCAGACCTCATGACAATCATGGTTCCCTTTGTGAGGCAATGTTTTTTTTTTATGGCCGGATGCCCTTCCTGACACCAACCCTTGAGTCACCTCTTATGGCATGCAGGAATCCGGTGTACCTATTCTAACCGGGGCACACACTGAGACCAGTACACCGGTACTCATTTCACTGACCTCAGAAGGATGACAGGCTGAGTCAACCCCACTTGGTGTTAATTCAGCAGCCAATAGGGCTTGAACTCAGGACCCTGGGATCCTAAGCCAGCCAGCCAAACCCCAAAGCCAACACCAGCCTTACAGATACAATCTGCCATGATGATGTCATATTGCTGTGATTGCTCGCATTGGAACAACACTTCCTTGATTATTGAAGGAGTAGAGCACACTGCTTTGGCACTAACATAAATGTCCTGCTGGTATACAATTATGCTTGTGAGGGCTCAACAGCTGAAGGGAGAGGGGAGTAACAACAAATTAGATGCAATAGAAAACTGATAGACCATCAAACTGTATGTTAAGAGAGCAGAAGGTACGTACCTGTACCTCAGCTTCTTGATGAGTGATGCTGTCGGTTGGGAGTGAGATGTGGGGGACACTTTCCCATACGGGAGAGCAATTTTCAATCGTATTACTTATTTTAAGAAATTGTGAGGTGCTGAAGAAAGACTTAGCCTAACGGAGAATGGTCAGTTTGTGTCTGGCTTTGAAAGCCAAGTTCGAAATGTAGTCTGCTAAAAAGAGATCATGGCTGATGGTGACGCCCAGGGTGGTGTTTGTCTCCGAACGTGTCTGGCCTGTGTTTTATGTCCGGACAGGAGTTTGTTTTTGGACGTGTCTGAGCGGTGTTTGTCTCTGGGCCGTGTTTATAGTATGACTTGTAGAAAATGGATTTCAGACATTATTTTGATTCCATCTTCACTGTTATTCTATGCAGAATAATTTTGATGAGACGGTATGAATCGCAATTAATGCTTCACCGCACGTCTGCCTTCCCTTCCTTCACCTTCCTTTCCCCCTCCACCTCCTCACTCTTGTGTCTCTCTGTCTCTGTCTCTGTCTCTGTCTCTCGCTCTCTCTTTCTCCCCCCCCCCCCTTTAGTATTCCCATCTGCAAAGTGACGGGTGGTATTTGTTAGTTGACAATAAAATAATTATGTACCAGTGTAATAATCAGAATTATGCCACAATGAAGGCCTCACTTTCTTCTTGGAAATTGTGACAATACTCTTTTTAATTTTGATGAATTTTTCCAACACACCTTTTTATGTCATCTCTTCGAGCATGACCTAATAATATGGGTGTAGATGTTCTTCCGTCCGTCCGTCCGTCCGTCAGTTGCGAAAATGACGATTTTCAAAATCTATTTCTTCCTACATTTCTCAAGCAATCTTGAATTTTATTGTGACAAATGAATCTATGGGACAATATCTAAATTTGGTCCGGCCAGAATTTCGATATTCACTTTCGTTTTCATGTCACGTGACTTCAAAGTTGGCAAAAAATGTGAAAATGACGATTTTCAAAATCTATCTCCTCCTACATTTCTCAAGTGATCTTGAATTTGATTGTGGCATATAAATCTATGGGACAATATCTAAATTTGGTCAGGCCGGATTTTCGATATTCGCTTTCATTTTCGCGTCAAGTGACCTCAAAGTTGGCAAAAACTGCGAAAATGAAGATTTTGACCGTCACTCCCGCACGGGGGTGATTTTTTATTTTTCATTCTATCCCCAGCGATCCCATCTAAGCGCAAGGTTTCGTGAATGGGGGTGGGGTTTAGCAGAGCAATGGGAGAAGGTAGTTATTACATATCCTGTCTCCAGGTTATTACTGCCTTTGCTTAAATAAATATAGAAATAAATAAAAACGGTGAGAATATTGTAATCGCTTTTGTCTGTCTGTCTGTCCATCACGCTATCTCCTAAACGGTTGTGTAGAAATTCTCCAAACCTGGTAGTTATGATCACCGCGTGGCTTGCTGAACAGAAGGTTCGAGAATCACGGAGCCGTTTTAATATTGAAACTAATGAAACTGAATATGAAATCAACGTTGGGGAATGCTAACCCCCACACCCCCATATGTAATGATTTTTTGGATTTTACCCTGGTTCACACCCCCAGGAGGTGGGAACTTCGAGTCATGGGTAAAAACAGATTTTATTTTTTTTTAAACTCAAAATTTGATATTAGGTCATTCCTGGTGTAACTTTGTGCCATTTTTCAACTTTACTGTAGGTGGGAAGCGTGGGGATTTGCGATGGCAGGCCATAAACTTCGCTCCAGTTATGATTTGTTTGAACTGGAGAACCTTGCTGAACAGCCACAGGAATGTTTCTGAAGTTTGTTTTGTTGGAAGTGAAATGAAAAATATTTCAAACAATACAGTTAGGAAAATATGCAGTCTGTGCATTGTCCATTTACATTTCACTATGACTTATTCGTGTGAAAGAAAAAGCACTTTAAGGTATTAAAGGCATCACATGTTTCTACAAGAGCACTTTAAAAATAATTATTGACAATTTCACATGATAAGCTACTTTTATTACCATTCTTGTTTATACATGAGGATTTCAAAAAGTTCCATGAACGAGACAGTCGCAGTCGTCCAAGACGAGCCTTAAAAGCATCGATTTTTCTTGGTTACACTTGTGTACAAAAAGTTTAAAAAAACAAAACGCTTTTATTTGTCTTGGACTATGTTCAGAATCTTGTTCGTAGAACGTTTTGATTTCCTCTTGTATGTCGTCAGGAGAATTGTGTATATGAGGCCCGGCGAGGAGGAGTGATGTAAGCGACATTTTTTAATGATATGATGATGATAGGCTCGGATGATAGGGGAAGGGTTAAAATAGTGCTATATGGCATTAACTCCAAAATGGCCGATGTGGCCCTTCCATCACTCCTCATCGCGGCGCCTCATATATTGACCATGAAAATTTGCCTGGCAGTATGGTCTACAGGTACGCACACTCACCTGTAAGACGTCTCGCCTCTGCTTCAATCCCGACCCAGCGATAAACTGTCATCCTGGTGTTCCACAGACAGGGTGATTCATCAATGTTTGTGTCGTCCCTCGGATGGATGCTAAACCGGGCGTCCCGTCTGCCTGCATTAGTTGGTGGACATTAAATATTCCACGGTGTCCTTCGTGAAGAGTAGGCGAGCGATCACCGGCACCCTGAACAAATTACAAATTCATGCCCTAATCTACGAAGGGCACAGCCATCATCAGTGGCACAGCCACGCTCCCAGCAATATTGCAACTTTGCAGCCACAGGCGGCATGCAAAATGAATGAATAAATGAGTCGTCATTGTTGTTGTCGTCGTCGTCGTCGTCGTCGTCCTTCTCCTCCGCCTCATCATTGCCTAGCTTAACTTAACGAGAATGGCATAACGGGTAGGATGGCTTGCTTAACATCGTAGTGTGTTGAGTTCAAGCCCCTGTCGTGCGGTTTAATTTTAACACCAGGCGGATTAGGCCTGGTGTTGGCTTAACCAAGAAGGTGTTTGGCTTAAGATCTGAATATCTTGAGTTCAAGCCCTTTTCAGGCCATTGAACGAACACTAGGTGGGTTGACTCAGCCTGTCATCCTTTCAAGGTCGGTGACATGAGTACCAGCTTGCTGGAAACCGGGCATTGCATCAGCGGCACAGCCGCAACCCCATTAAATGATGCAGCCAAGGAGCCACAGGCTGCGTGTGTGTGTGTGTGTGTGTGTGTGTGTGTGTGTGTGTGTGTGTGTGTGTGTGTGTGTGTGTGTGTGTGTGTGTGTGTGTGTGTGTGTGTGTGTGTGTCAGTGTGTGTCAGTGTGTGTGTCAGTGTGTCTCATCCATAACTCCAAAACCATGAAACCTAGCAGCTTGAAACTTTGTATGCATACTAAGAAAACTCCAAGTAATTGCAAGAGTGAAAATTGGGTGTTTTGGTTAATTAAAACACCCCTTTTGAAGATCATGAATGGCCATATTTAATTATATCCTTCATCAGGCACATCCTTGGTCACCGCTCTCTAGGGGTCTGAAGGCATATCCTCGGTAGCCTCATTGGGGTCTGAAGCCGCCATGTTTTTTTGGGCTGCTCAACCTTGCCTTGACTTGGGACAGGCCGCAATCATTTATAAACGATAAAGTTTTTTTTTTTTCTTCACTTTCCTCACTCATATTATGTCTGTTCATCATAACTTTCCTCACAATGCCTGTTCATCATAACTACGAATTGCTGGGTATATTGCAATGCTTATAAACACCTGGAGACGCCAACGTTCGTGGCTTTATTTCATTTTCGCTGATGAATAACCGAGAGAATCTCTTTGACTAAGCAGAATTACAAAAATTTAAGCTCCCGAATCGAACTTGGAAGGAGTTCCGCCTCCTAGAAAAGTGTTCATTTGTCCAATTCAGACATATTTGACATTGCAGGTGTCTCTGGGAGGTGTATGCTTAATATAACGGTTCGGTACTTGCTATTCGCATGTCAAGCGAGCTGTTTCTTCTCAACTGTTTTGTTGGAGTGCTTGTTTGAGTGCTTAAGTCACTTGGTGAGCACTCTCCGAGCTGCTTTTTTATTCGTTTCAGTAAAAGTACCTGTGCTTTCAATGTAACATCGATTAGTCGTACGTTTCCCCTTTTGTTCGGTCCCGGAGTCACGTGGTACCTTGTGCTGAGTGCCTCGGGAGGTGTCTCATCCACTGAGAATGTGCAATTTCATTTTTACAGGACATCATTTTGTTTTACCTTTTTGTGCAATCTCCTTTGAATATAATCCACCCCTCACTTTGACATCGACACAAATATAAAAACTTGAAGGGCACTCGATAGAGCGCATACCTCCACCATGTAATGCCTGATCCACGAGAACATATCGGGCCCAATACCTTTTTTAAATATCATGCTATACAGTACTGTATCGTTTTGGTCCTCTCTCTCAATGGTGAAGAATCACTTTTTAAAAAAATTAAATAATTCTCGTATCCAGATCCAGATTCAGATCTTCACCAAAATTGAATTGTTTCTTCCTTGTTACACACCCAAAACATGTCCACCAAGTTTCATCCGAATCCATCCGTAACTTTTTGAGATATTGTGCTATGCATCGTTTTTGGTTCTATCTCTCAACGGTGAAGTATCACTGAAAAAATTGTGCGATCCAGATCCAGATCTTCACCAAAATCTAACCACTTCATCATTGTAGCACACCCAACCTCTCCACAAAATTTCATCTGAATCCGTCCACAACTTTTTGAGATATCCTGCACACAGCCAAACAAACAAATATACAAACAAGAAGACGGCGTCATACAGAGCACGATAATTGCAAAATCCATAAAACAAATTTGACCTCAAAAATAATTGGTGGTTGAATTCAATGACCAAATGTGCAACTCCTCTTCAAATATCAAGTGAATCGGATGAAAATTTGGGATTTTAGAAATCTCACCTAAGTTGTTTACCTTTGGCCTATGTTGACCTTTTATATGTTGAATAATATTCTCAGGGATGTTTTTTAATATCTCTGTGAGGTTCTTTGTCATAATTCACGTCGCTCAAACTATCACTGGTACAACTTTGGCATTCTTCAGCTTCCAGGATCTTCTCACTTCATTCTTGAGGTCTTGGTGTTTGGTCATTTTCTTGATTTCTGCATCGTTTAGTCCAAAATCGCTGGTATTAACACCTCAATAAGCAATGTCTTCTCTTTTTTGCAGCAAAGTATGATATCTGGTCGCTTCGCTTTGTTTTCGATGTTCACGCTCGATGGGATCATCTGGTTGTACGTGAGCGGTCGGTACTTCCATGTTTTCAGCGATTACTTTTGGTTCATGTTCCCACAAATTTTATGGAACTGGGGCATCAAAGTTTTTGCAGATGCTCCAGCGGATTACATTACAAACTCTGTTGTGTCGTTGTGTGTATAGCTGTTCTGACATGTTCTTTTTTCCTTTTTTTTGTGTTCGGTCATTAAACATAACATATCATTCTTTTTTCTAATGCCACCTCCACCCCTCACCTGTTTTTTTTTCGCCCCCTCCCTCCTAGTAAAATGCAGCACTCTCCTCCCAACACCTCTGTCGCTTTCTCACTGTCTCTGCCTGTGTGTGTGTCTTCTCTCTTCTGTCTTCTCGCTCTCTCTCTCACCCCTCCTCATACTCCTCCCTTCCACAGTGTATAGTAACATTTGGTGAGATGTTGCTCTCCCCACCTTCCCCTCCCCCTTTCTCGCTCCCCCTCCCGTTTTCTAGCTCCCCCTTCTTCATCCTCTCTGCCTCCCCTCCCCCCTCTCCCCCTACACCTGCCTTCTTTCTCTCCCTCCCTCTATCTCCCCCCCCTATTGTCCCCATCAGCGAAGCGACGGGCTGTATTTGCTGGTAAATAAATATAATCATCTCTGTACCATCCACTTTACAGAGCGTTGATGCTGCCGAAGCAGTGTCATGGCTCCATTTTTAAGTATCCGGACTTTGGATCAAGTTTGTTCTTATTAAACTTATTTGGACTTATTTGTTATTGGACTTATTAAACCGGACTTATTTGTTCAAATATTACCCGGACTTTGGTTTATCAAAAGCAGAGTCATGTATGTTCATGGATGAATAATCTTTTGAGGAAATTTGACTTTACCGTGATGGTAACAACACCGGTGATCGCCTGCTTCCTGTTTTAAAGCATGTATTGAATATCAACAAGGTTGCAAGTGGGAAGGTAAAGAGGGTGGTGGAAGAGCAAATAATCCTGAAATTTCTACTCGAATGAAAACATGGAGTTGTTGAAATTTACAGATGATTGGATTTACAGCCTGTCTGGCGATGACTGCTCGTCAAAGGTACATGAAACATCATTAAATTGTTTGCATCGAGAAAAGATTATACTTGCGTTTTCATAATTTGAAACGGAGACAATAAAAGGAAGTACAGTAGTTTGTGAATCACAATGTGTCTTATCAATAGCAGCACCCAAGGTAAAACAAATCCAAGCATTAGTGTATTGAAAGTTATTGGTCCCCTACCGGGATCGCCGGAAGGGGCTGTCGGTTTGCTCTCGGTCCGTCACACCTGTGGTTTTTCAGACTCCCCCCCCCCCCTTTAACATATACAACTGAAACTTGTTACACGGCTTTATTATGATAAGTTACAGAACAAGTTCGAGTGTCAGGGCATTTCGTCAATTTTTCACAGACTTATGCCCTTTTTAGACTGAGAAAAATCAGTTTCTTCTTCTTCATTTTGGTTCCAGTTTTGGCCCAAGCTTGCGTTAAACACAACTGAATTTTTTTTTTTTATCTCCCAAACATTAATTGGGACCTGCAGGGGACATGTATTGCGAAGCAATTCTCGCTCTTGTTATACCTTACTGAGCAGGAGAAAGTTGTTCCACATTATGCTTTTACTTTGTGAATCTGAGAACCCTCTTTGGTCAATACCGCGTCCGAAAGTCGATGTTTTGTGAAAACAATGTGCCTTTTTCAGAATAAAAATCGCACCTTTTCTTTCGCTTACACCGTCTGCCTCACCTGTTCGTGCTAGTAGGTCACACAATGGATAACCTGGATCAGTATAATTGTCTTGTTGCCATGACGAATTGTAATGTTATACTTTATAAACGACGATAGCTCTTTGGGTAAAATATCACATGGTTTGGATTCTTACATTTCCCATTTTTACATATTCCACAGCCTTACCCCTTTTTCATCTCCGCATAATGCCCAGCCTGACCTTTGGCAGAAAGTCAATTGACAACAAATCTGATTCAAATGCAAAAACGATTGTTGAATGTAATCATGATATCTTTGTTTGGGCTTTGAAGTGCTGTATACATAAGAGCAGCATATCTTATAAATATTTTCAAGTGTTTATGCGTTATTCTTTCACGGCTGAACCGTAGCGCCGAGAGGCCCCAGATTTAGGGTGTATGTACTTCAGAATCTGAGAAAGGTTTGAAGTTACCAAACATTTGCCTTGACGTCTGTTTTGAGAACACCAAAGGCCGCTATGAAGTTTATACAGTCCTGGGATGTGGGGTCAGGTGGTGCTGCTGCCGGCCCGCACACGAAAGGTAACCACCATGAGGCCAATAACTCCATAGCTTTTCAATGTCCAACACGTCTGGGAAAAGCTGACCCAGCGAGGCAGCACCTGGTTTCCCCCCTGCCCCCCCCTCACATCCAGCTTCAGGTAGCCCCTGCTCTTATTATATAATTTTACCTCATTTTACAGGTTGTTTTGTATTTTGGGAGGTGGGGGGAGGATATGCCAAGAGGGGTGTTATTGGGTACAATAGTACATCCCAGATTTTATAACTTTGGTTGTGGATTTTAGCCGGTTGTTTCCTAACAGCTTGTCCTGTTATCTGACAACTATGGTACGCCTCCAAAAACAATAACCTTACCCAGTTGCAGAAGCGTTTTGTACATGACTTTGGTCTGTTACTTAAATTCAGTATTTATGTATAATTTGTGTATAATTTATAATAATGATCGAGGCCCATTCCGTTGATGGAGCTTTGGAATGTTTATGACGAGACTCTAGAGGTTTCAGGGCAAGAACAAATTCTGTACAGACCACCACTCTATCGCAAGGATACTTGACGGAAAGGGGCAGGAATTTGTAGTTTGTTCAGGGTTCCGGCGATAACTTGCCGACCTTTGGCGAATGACACTATAGGATCTTTAATGTCTACCAACCAGCAATTGCTGGCAAATGGGTCCTCTGGCTTAACATCCTTCTGAGGGATGGCACATACAACGATCCATCACCCTGCATGTGAGACACAAGGGTGACAATAGATGCTCGAGGTGATGTCCCAATGCACCCCATATCACAATACACAATAATTCACCCACTCGTTCAACAACAACAACAAAAAAATTAGGGTTCTTGTTTTTTGCTATAGTGCAGGAAAAGTCACCTCATTCAGTTTCCTAATCCCTCTCACAGGACATGGCAATTGCCATTGTGGAATGTGTCGCTGCCACAATGGCTGGACCGGAGATGCGTGCAACTGCACGATGCAGACATACACATGTGAATCCCCGGATGGACGTATGTGCAGTGACCGAGGACAGTGTGTGTGTGGACAATGCGAGTGTACTTCACCGGGAAGTTCAGGGAAAACGTGTGAACGTTGTCCAACCTGCTCTGACTTCTGCATGGCACGCAGGTATTTACTCACACTGTTGGACTCCAACAATAACGTCCTGCTGTTTTTACAGGAACGGTGATTACACCAAATTGAATGACTCCCCCAATGTGTGTGTATAAAACCACCATCCCTTGAAACCCTTTTAAAAAAAAATATTCTCACCTTTGTAATCTGTCTTTTACATGCTTTTTGGGGAAAAGTGAGGCTATGGCCATTAGGTTGGATGGGAAAAGCCACATTGAATTCTGGTCGAGATGGAGGAGGGGGGAGCATCTGTGTGATGAGTTGGTGGGAGGTCCCAATCAAACAGGGCCTCTGAGCCAATAGCGGCTGAAAGGGAAGGGGCTAAGTGCATCATGGCGGCAGGTGGGGACGAACATTATAAAAGCTTGTGTAGAGAGATGTCCATGGAGCAGATTCTGGGGAACCTCGCCATGTCCTGGACAGGTTGCTGCGCTCTCCACCATGCCCCACCCAGCAGACACACCTACTCTCCTCTCTTCATGCTGGGGACTGCGGCAAGGCCATCAGCTCCCTCCTGAAGCAAGAAGGTTAGCTAAGATCTGCTCCTCATCAAGGTCCAGTGGTGTCCCTCCGGGCATCACCTGGTTTTTTTTCCTGTCTTGTCCGACTCTGACTTATCTCTCTCTCTTGTGGTATGACTGGGCTGGATAATCTCTCTCTCTCTCTCTCTCTCTCTCTCTCTCTCTCTCTCTCTCTCTCTCTCTCTCTCTCTCTCTCTCTCTCTCTCTCTCTCTCTCTCTCTCTCTCTCTCTCTCTCTCTCTCTCTCTCTCTCTCTCTCTCTCTCTCTCTCTCTCTCTCTCTCTCTCTCTTCTCTCTTCTCTCTTTCTCTCTTCTCTCTTCTCTCTTCTCTCTTCTCTCTTCTCTCTTCTCTCTT
>NC_140963.1:49712241-49730843 GCF_056783735.1 Eptatretus burgeri
TGTTTGCTTCCAAATCTTGTCCCCAATCCACCACTATCAGTACCTATCATTCCCTGTCATACCCAAATGCTCCTGGACTCTGCGTCTTTTGCACCTGAAAAGATAGAGAAGGTTCTTTCAGCCCTCGACTCTCACTCTGCCACTGGACCAGATGGCATCAGCTCACACGTCCTAAAATCTTGCTCTGCTGCTCTTTCACATCCTCTCTCTGCCATTTTTACCTTGTCATTTGCACTAGGTCATCTTCCATCTGCTTGTAAATCTACCAACATCCCCACATGACATAAAAAGGTGCAAAAACTGATCCCCTCAACTACAAACCTATCAGCTTACTTCCAATCATCAGCAAGGTCTTCATCATCACAGTTGACATGAAATTAATCCTTTTCTCAAACAACCTCATCTCAGATCACCAATTTGGTTTCACACAAGTTCACTCCACCTTGGACATGCTACTTGTACTCACCCAACAATGGATGGAACCCTCAATGTCAGACATGAGATCAGGGACATCTCTCTGGACATATATCATGCTTTTGATGCAGTCTGGAATCTTGCCTTACTCTTCAAACTCTCTGCTCATGGCATCCAAGGCCAACTCCCCACATGGCTTCCTGACTTCCACCACTCTCGTAGCCATCATGTGGCTCTCAATGGAATCCTTTCATCTCCTCTCCCTGTCAAGGCTGGAGTGCCCCCAAGGCAGTGTTCTAGGCCCAGTCCTATTCCTGATCTTCATCAATGATCTCTCTGAATCTCTGTAAAATTCTCATTATCTATTTGATGACTCCATCCTTTGCCGTGACATCCCTCATCCTTCAGACAAGCTGGCTGCAGCCTCTTCCCTCTCTTCAGACCTTGAAAAAAAAATCAGAAGCTGCTCAAACACTTGGAATTTGTCTTTCAATCCTGACAAATCTCACACCCTCACTTTCTTTCTCTGAAAGCACCATCTGGCAAACATTTCTATCCACTTTCTTAACTCTCATTTTGAAGAAGTTCGGTCATTTAAACTCCTAGGTCTCACTATCAGCCGTTACCTTTCTTTTGCAAACCACATTTCAAAGGCTTCCATCCACAGCTTGATGGAGTACAGCTCTCCCCTCCAGCCTGGCTCCTGTGCCTCACATCTTACTCAAGTTGATGCCGTGGAAACCAAGGACTTTAAGATTTTTGGAATCTCCCACGATGAAACTGACTGAGTCTTTGGGTCGATCACTCCGCCATGGCAAACAGATCGGTGGTCTCTCTGTCGACTACTATCTCCTTGCCTGGTCTTGCAGCCTCTGCTCTTTATGTGCTCTGTCCCCCTCTCCCCAGTTTTCTGCAGGGAACACACGGTTCACCATTAACCCCCTTCTGGTGAAACTTCCTAAATCCAGGATCGCTACTCACTACCACTCATTTGTTCCTCTTCATTCCTGCCTGTGTAACCAACTTGCACATTCTCTTCAATCTCATTCTTTCCGTCAGGTCTTCAAGACAGCTGTTCACCCACCATCTCAGATCGTTCCCAATACAAAACCATGATCTTTTGTACCCTTGTGGAAGCCATATTGGGATTTACCCAAAAACCTATAAAAAATACACCACTCAAAAGGAATCCTGGCGATGGTCTGCAATCTCTGATTGCTCTTTTTCTTGTTTATTTATTTTTTCAAAATAATCAACTTGGCCATTCTTGAATAACTCTAATCCTGCCCCCATATTTTGTTAACCATGCGTTGCCACTCCATATTTTGTTGGCGCTTCATTGAAGCTTTAAAGTGGTAAACTCCAATGATTAGGCCGAAACACAAGGTCTGTTGCTTTCATATCGCGAGCAGGAATTGTGGTCTCTGCATTTTCTGCCATATATTCTTCAATATTGCTCCCTCTGCTCTCTGTTCTCATTTGAGACTTTATTTGCATATCGCCCCTTCGCTGTTATTTCTCCTGTGTGTCACACAAATGTGTGTCCCATTACAGCTTATGTCGTACAAATTTTAGTCAGGCCGTCGTTTTCTGGAGGGTTGGGGTTACATCGGTGAACGCTCCTAACAAGCTTATGAAACCCAATCAACATAAACACAATGACCATGGTGCTTACATGGCACTGGGCTGTTATGAAGCCCCATCTTTGCCACTCCTTTGATCCATCTGTGGGCAGACTCAAAGCATGACATGCTGTGTGCCAATTGGGACACACGCACACGCACACGCACACGCACCGTAGTCCGAGTGCTGATTTGCATGATAATATTTTCCCCGATATTGAAACCATTTGGTTGTTCGTGTTACTACCAGCATGCAGGTGCTTGCGTGGTTAGTGACGCACAATGCTTTTGCAAGGAAATCTCCGTAATGGGAAACAAATTTGTGCCGCACAGTAGTTAAAGGCTGAATATTACAATAATGGGATTTCTTTTCATCGGTTGTGATGAATCAAATGGCCTCTATTTTTCTCTAAGCGTTTTATCGGTTCCTAAACCACTTACCAAAAAACTTCAAATAATTTGAGAGTATTCGGTGCAAAATCTCCAGTAATTTGGACTTACACATTCCAACCCTTTTGGGTGTTATACTATTTGGTTTTCAGCCATCAAGACTCAATGATATCTCCAATTTTGAAAGATTTCTCCGCAATTATGAGCTCCTCTGCTCGATTTGCTACACGTTACACAAACAGCACAAGAAACAATCTTTGCACAAAAGACGTCAAAAGCAATTCACATTGAGGAAGTTGTTTTTGAGGGATCTGTTCAGGCAAGTCATATATGATGCACATCTCATAGGCTGAGCATTTTCCACTCCACCAACAGTCACATAGCCTCGCGTTTCGTGAAGAGCACTAATGACCTTGAGCGGCTGTGGCTATAAGTGTCTGTCTTTGCAGACTTGTTTAATTGGGATCTATAGCAATGTCTTGGGGAAAATGTGTGAAAAAGGCAACATCAAACTAGTTTGTATTGTTCATACAAACCTGTGAGGTGTCGTGGAATAGAACATTTAATTACACTGAGGAAAGCAGGTAAAGAGATGTGCTTCAAGATAAGCAATATGGATAGGACTGGAAGGATGGCATCGACGTATGCACACTTGCCTCTGAGCCGTCTAGCCTGGGTTCGAATCTCGGCTCAGCTACCAACTGTCATCCTTGTGTTTGTGCTGTTCTTCGGACGAACGTTCAACGGCATGCCCCATCCGTCAGCATTAGTTGGTGGACGTTCAAGATCCCACGGTGTCTTTCGTGCAGATGAGGGGCAAGTTATCCCTGGCACCCAAAACAAATTACAAATTCATGCTCTCGCCGACAGAGGGTGTTGCATCAGCGGCACAGCCATGCCCTCGGCTAATGATCCTTCTCGCAGCCGTGTGCTACTCACGAAGGAAGAAGAAGAACAAGAAACAATAGTGATTATTACCCATTCATGGGCCTACATTGTTTCCAACCAGCCAATCAGCAAGGACCTGATTGGCTGGTTTAAATGCAAGAGCACTTGGCCAAACCTGTCATTCATTGTTTGACAACCACTCTAATAAAGGTGTTTGGTTAGACAATACTAAGGCATTTAGCTTGTGGAACCTACGCTTCCCGCCTGGTTCACATTTGCAAGCAACGTTGTTTCCGCTTAATAATTATTGGCAGATGTGATAAAAGCTTTATCTGCTTTCTGTTATGGATTTGGATAGAATGCTAAGTGCCATTAATGTTTGCAACGCAGCAACAAAATGGCAAGGGGGTACGGGGCACGTCGAATTAGTATTACCTTGAAATGTTCCCATTGCAATCCAATTGATGCAAAACTTTGAAAACACTTCACAATGCTTTGCAGGGACTGCGTTGAGTGCCAACTCTTCCATACCGGGAGGTTTTCCAATCAATCACTTTGCTCGAGATATTGCAAGGACCGAATTCAGCCTGTGGATTCTATTGGTGAGTGTATTGTGCTCGGCATTATCTTCTTACAATGTGTCAGGGCAATACCGAAGCAAGTTATCCCAAAGATTGAGATTATAAGCTTTCGGACGTCATCATGTTGGCTTCAAATTGAACTCCCTTAGAAAGTGATTGAGCGAATGCATATTTTGAATGTGATTTAATCGGGGGATTCAATATGCTGGTTGCATCATCTACCCGCTAGCATGACCGAGACGGTGTACATTCGGGCAGGAATTTGGTCAGGGTATATCAGCACAATGGCCTACTGTTTTTGGAAAGCCTTTGTGAGATGTTTAACTTCCTCGAGTGAATACTTGCATCCAATTTTTTCTTTTTGAACTGCTGTCCTGGTGTTTCACAGGCGGAGCAAGGCATCAATGTGTATGCCGTTGCTCGGATGGACGTTAAACTGGGCGTCTTATCTGCTCGCATTAGTTGGTAAATGTCAAAGATCCCACAGTGTCTTTCGCGAAGTGCAGGCGAGCTATCGCTGGCACCCTCAACAAATTACAATTCATACCCTGACCAACTGCTGGAAAGGCAACGGTAAACCATCCAATGGTAAACCCCCCCCCCCCCCAACGAGCAACTATTAATCCTCATGGCTTCACCTAACCTTTGCCCAGTCACTGCTTCGGCAGCACTGATGCTCTGTCAAGAGTATTGTACATGAATGATTATGATTATCAATTATACTTACACATCAGCAAAAGCATGTGCTAAAATGCCTTTTTGGCCATCGACATGAATCTGGAAAAACCCTTCGTTTTGTATATATATTGTGACGAATTTCGGCCCGTCCGGCATGCGATCGGCCACATAACTCGAATCGCGACGCGTCGCCCACCGGAACGGACAATTCAGTCGTGACCCTCCGGGAACTACCGCCAGGAGCCAGTCACGGGTGGGGGTTTAACCTCACCACGATCGTGCCAATTGCCCACCCGCGCAGGATAGGGTTGTTCACCAAATTCGACCTTCCTAAGTACCTGCGCGAGTAGTCGACCGGGCGATCGTACCTCACCGCAGGTCGACTTCGGACACGAACCGCTAAAGCGGCTCGTTCCGTGCTGTAGGGATAACCGAGTGGAGTTATCGTCGATCTCGACGGTTCAGATTACTTATCGGGTGTTTCAACCCACTATCAATCCCTTACGTGATGCAAGATGGAACTCTCAACCGAAGGAAAGGACGCAACGAAACAGGAAACAGTTCAACAAGCAAGCACTTTATTTCACACATACAACACACGCACGTAAGGCAGTAATGCAATGTGCAACAAAAGCAAAAGCACTACTACCGACTATAATTATTTACAACACTTAAACAATTATACTTGTCAGGACTCGGCGCCACATCATTCATTCAAAATAAACAGGGAAGACCTCCCCATAGGCAGGGAGGTAGACGGGGCCCGTGGAACAAAAGTGCGCGGCACCTGGAGGAGCGGCCAGGTCCACGAGACCGAAAAGGTCTTACCCACGTCCTCGTGACGCGATGGCGGGCAAGCCGCAATATCTGCGCAGCTGCGCCCCGACTCCGTGCCCCTGGCGTGGTCGGTGAGCCCTCTCCGGCGTGCTCCGCGCAAGCATGGTTTGGTCGGCATCACGGTTAGGGTGGGGAATAAACGGGGCCACCGGCACTATCTCAGCGCAGATGGGGGGGGGGAGGGAATTGTTGATGCTCAGGGTCGAGCGAGGGGAATGGCTGGCTGGCTTGGTCACTTATGAAAGCGAAGGTGGCTCGATTCCAGCGACGAGACGACACCAACGACGAGACGAGCCCAGCGACCAGCGACGAGACGACACCAACGACAAGAAAAGCGACCCCCACACCACTGCTCCCAGTTCCACACAGACTCGCGTCTTTTATAGACCGGAGGAGGAGCCTGTATGCAGATTTTAGGATCAAAACGCGATTGGAGGCGGGGCCACGCCACCCTCTGTTCAGCCATTGGTGTGGCAAAAAGGGGCGTGAGCCTCTTTTGATCTGAATTCCTTCCTGAGAGGAATTCGCATTCATCACGATTGGAGGCGGGGCCACACCGCCCGACGCTCGCCCATTGGACGGAGGAAAAGGGGCGTGAAGCCTTCCTGATCCGAATTTCTCTCCCGAAAAGGCATCCATTGCACTCGCGGCTTGCCGCGTTGGGTAGCAATCACCGAACGGCTTCGAACAGTACGACGTTCGGTGTTGACTGGTGGTGGGGTCGATGGTTGTGGAAGGAGAAAGGCGAAGGTGGTGGGGGGTTTCCTGTGGTGGTTTGGTGGTTGGCGGGCGTCTTTTGATAATGCCGGTGAAGCGATGTTTGCGCGATGGAGTTGTGGAGGTAAAGAGGCAAAGGTGGTGGTGTTTGAGTTGTTAGCGGCCTAATGGTCCAAAATAACAATAGAGAAAGAAGAATGGCTAACTCAAAGCGTCGCAGCCCGGATGAATCACACATATTCCCTCTAAACAACAGGTGTGGGCTAACTACACATGAACTTATCGATATATCTCACCTGAGGACCCTTTATGGTGTATTGCGAATTTCCACAGCTGTAACAATATCGACTCCTTCCATGCTCTTCTACCAAAGAAAACTGCATAAAGCAATCATGAAAGGCGGCATAAGGTAAGGCCTTTGCTGTTTCAAACTCTACCTGAGTTCCTCGACAGCTGCAAAGCAGGTGAGAGACATGATGAGAGACCTGAGGCTGGACAGTTAAGAGGTGAGTGTGTGTGTGTACCTCTGTGATGACCTGACAAATCTTGATATTCCACAACTCCTTATGATATTGTCGATGATTTAGCTGAACTGAATGATAATCAAGACTATCACTGAAAGTGTTGTCATGGTTTGCTGGGATAGCAGAATGCTACAGGCAATTATCGACACTGGTAGAGTACCTGCCCGATGGGTGATCTTCACGCAAGCATGCAATCTGGGTGGTGTATAGGCAGCTAACAGCTCTGTGTAGACAGCCCCCCCCCCAAATCACTGGCAAAGATAAAAACACCCCTATGTACTATTTGGGGTCCTGCTGATCCTACGTAGCTAGTCTGGATGGAATCGGCCCACAACTGCAGGAGTCATAGTGTGACAAAACAAATAAACACAAACACCGGTCCATGAATTATGGTAAGAATGAGGGAAGAAAGGGGGAAGTGATTGTAAGTTTAACGTTCCATCTTTATCTACTTTTAACATTGTTCTTAAAAAATAAGAACAGGAACAACGCAGGTACGAAAGGCCAAATAGCCTTTTCATGTGTCAAAGTTCCCTGTGTATATTTGTGTAATGTTGTTAAGAACAGGAAGAAATGGGGAGGGGAGAACAGAGAGTTGGGGGTGAGGGTGGATGGAGATGGAAGAGGGAGATTGAGATGTTGCAAAGTGGGGGGGGAGGTGGGTATTGAGGACTTAAGGTTGAAAGGGGGATTTATAGTTGGGGTTTGCGGCAGTTGAGGACTTGAAGACGAAGGGGGGAGGGATGGCAGAATTGGCTTGGGGGAGGGAGGGCAGAGAGGGGACAGAGTTGGGATCGAGGAGTTTGAGGCTTTTCAGGGATTGGGGGGGAGGGGTGGGGGTTAGGGACCTGAAGTTACATTTTACATGATGCAGAATCTCCATGGGTCCATGACAGTCCTGTTGTGTCTTGTGTTCTCGGGATCTTTTGTATCCCCTGGGTGTTTTGGATCTTCGAGGAGTTTTGGGTCCTCTGAATCTTTTGTGTGTTCAGGGTCCCCAGAGTCTTTTATGTCCTCTGGGTCCTTTGAGTATTTTCCGTCTTCAGGGTCCTCAGGGTCTTTTTGGTACTCGGGGTCTTTTGGGTGTTTTAGTTCCTCAGCGTCTTTTGGGTCCTCAGGGCCTTTGTGTCTTGTGGATCTTTGGGGTCTTTTTGCTCTTTGGGGTATTTTCGGTCTTTTCAGTCTTCTAGGTCTTTGGGGCATTTTTGGGTCTTCAGGTCTTTTGGGTATTTAAGGATCTTTTGGGTCTTTCAGGTCTTCAGGGTCTTTTGGGTCCTCTGGTTCTTTTGGGTTTTTTGGGACTTTGGGGTGTTCTGGGTCTTCTGAGTTTTTGGGGTCTTTGGGGTGTTTTGGGAATTTTGGGGTCTTCAGAGTGTTTTGGGTCTTTTGGGACTTTGAGGTCTTCGAGGTGTTTTTGGGAAATTTGAGTACTTTTTGGCTGCTTTGCTTTCTTTTGAGGGTTTCTGGGGTCTTTCGGTCTTTGGGGTCTTTTAGGTCCTCAGGGTCGTTTGGGTGTTTTGAGTCCTCAGGGGGTTGGGGGGGATCTTTTGGGTCCTCTGGGCACTTTAGGTTAAGTATTTCAGGTTACAATTGTGGGTGACATAAGGTCAGCTGTCCAACCAATGGGTAAAGCGTGGCAATACATACCATTTATACATGTATATATATATATATATATATATATATATATATATATATATATATATATATATACATATACATACATACATGTATACATACATACATGTATACATATATACATACATACATGTATACATACATACATGTATACATATATACATACATACATGTATACATATATACATACATACATACTGCTGCGAATTCGCGCCCGCCGGCGTGCGATCGGCCACGTGACTCGAATCGCAGCACGTTGCCCACCGGACGGACAATTCCGTCGTGACCCTTGCGGACTAACGCCGGGAGCGAGTCAGGGGTGGGCCTTTCGGCCTCACCACGATCGTGCCAATCGGCCACCTGCGTGGGATAGGGTTGTTCACCAAACTCGACCTACCTAAGTACCCACGCGGATGGTAAACCGGGCGATCGCACCTCGCCGCAGGTCGACTCCGTACACGGGCCGCTTAAGCGGTCCGTTCCGTACTATCGGGATAACCGAGCGGTGTTATCATCGGCCTCGACGGTTCCGATTACTTATCGGGCGTATTAAGCCCACTACGAACCCTTTACGTGAAGCAAGATGCAGATTCAACAAAGGGAAGGATGCAGCGAAACGGGGAACAAGTTCACACAAGCACTTTATTCACACGACACAAGGAGAGCACACATATACAGCCAAACAGGATCAGAAATGCACATATATCAATTTAAGAAGAAAAACAATAGAGCAACGACGACGCAGAGCCACAACCGACGAAGACCAACACACGGCAACACTTGTACAGTTTTACTTCACAAGACACGGCGCCACAAGTTCCAGACAAAAAAAACCCCGAAAAGAAATGGTGACTTCCCTTTTGGGCCATCGAGTCCCTCTCCTACGTCCGTCGACGTGGTCCCGCCTGGAACAGACTCCTTGCCCTGGCGTGGTAGGCGAGTCCTCTCCTGCGTGCCTCGCGCCTGCACGTGTTGGCCGCTCGACGCCACGGACCGAGTGTTCGGCGCTATCCCAGCGCGGATGGGGGTGGGGGGGAAACGTGGATGCCCGAAGTCGGGAGAGGGGAATAGCGGACACTCCTTCCCGCCAGCGGGGTCTTGCAACTGCCCCACAAAAGACCAGGCCAGCGGCCACCAGGACGAGCGAGCCGGAAGACGAGAGCGAGAGCAACCACGAAGCAAGAATATCCACCATGCAAGAGCATCCACACAACTGCTTCGCCCGTCTCCGAATTTTATATCCCGGAGCTCCGCCCTGTTGCTCAGCCCCGTTCTTTGCTCCACCCCCCTTCGAGGCGCTTCGAGAAAGGTCTCGAAGATGGGCGTTCCTCCTCCCTGGCCGCGTCACACCGCGCATCTACCAATCGGGCGCCAGCTGCCCTCCCCTCGCTTCTCTCCCCTCACACTAAGTGCGGAGAAGAATGGCGCGAAAAGCCCACCGAGCGTCCTCGTTGGTTTTTATTTGAAATAAAAGATAGAGAAAGAAAAAACACTGACTCAAAGCGTAGCAGCCCGAATGAATCACATTTATTCCCTCTAAACAATGCGTTTGGGGCTAACTACACATGTACTTAAGAGATACCTCACCTACGGGACCTGGATGGTGGTTTGCGAATTTCCACAGCCGTAACAATACATACAAACATACATGTATACATACAAACATACATACATGTATACATACACACATGTATACATACATATATGTATACATATATACATACATACATGCATGTATACATATATACATACATACATATATACATACATACATACACTTTCTCCATTATATTTAGATTATTAGCAGTATGATTATTATTACCCTAGCCAAATGATTCGGAGAGGGTATTGCATTTGGGTCTGTTTGTCTGTTTGTTTGTCCGCACAGAACTTTCGTGTTTTTCTCCACATCCACTTGTCGGATTGAACCAAAATTTTCATCATTTGAAATTTTTAACGACTCATATAAAATGTTTTAATGATAATTATGACATCAAAGGTCACGTGGTGTGGCAGCCATATTGGAAAAACAGAAAAAACTTTGGACATCTGTATCTCTGAAACCGCACCAAGGAAAAAATTGAAACTTGGCACATCGCAAGTACTCCTCCTGGGGAATGTGTGATTTTTTTTAATGACATCATAGGTGTCCTCGGTATGACATCATAATTGCATATGTAGAACGCCACATCCGATCAGTATGAAAATTTTTGACGGTCATCTATGGATAAAATGGTCCACATAAAAACATTTCATGACATCATCGGTCACGTGATTCGGCAGCCATATTGTTTTTTTTTTAACCTTCAAAAATCTATTTCTCTGAAGTGGTTGAACAGATTGAGGTGGAACTTTACATATATGACCGCCTGTCCATGAGGAGCAAAAGGTTCACATACATGATGTCATTGGTTGCATGGTTTGGCCGCCACATTGGATTTACCATAAAACCTATAAAAAAAATCTCCTTCTCCAGAACGGTTGGACAAATCGAGGGGAAACTTCACACAAGTATTCCCCAAGCAATGGGGATACGTGTTTGTGAAGGAATAATTGATAGGTTACATGGTTTGGCAGCCATATTGAATTGAAGAAAAATATTAAATAATGTCTTCCCTGGAACAGTTTAATCAATCGACGTGAAACTTCATATTTATGATCTCGTAGTGATGCTAATACATGTTTTAACTTTCAACTTGATCAGATACATGGTATGGCAACCAGAATTTTTTTTTCTTTTTCTTTTTGTAATAAGGCTCACTTGGCTGTGCCTGTATGGGTTTGAGGGTAGAGTAGTAGTAGATGAAATGTGAATCATATCCAGGTTCATCCTGATAACTTCACCTTTGCCTTTTGCTTGTTTGGGTTCCTTCTGATGACCTGCAATGCAGGACTGTACCTATTTGGTCTTCCATTTGATTTGACTTGAATTTATTTTCATCCCATTCTCAATTCAATTGAATTATGATTAATAATACAAAAAACGTCATGGGGCAGGGTCACGTGTCCGATCAAAGCAGGGTTGCATCAAAGTGGGAAGTCTTGGTACCTGGTCATCACTGCCAGCAGTTATAACGTGGCAGTTCTAATTATGTCTGTTATTTACGTAACACACTAGTACACAAACACGACACAAAATGCACCAAACAAAAGCAGTCCTGGTGAGGGTCTGTAATCTCTCATTGCTCTTTTTTTTGTATTATTATTATTATTATTATTATCTTGCCAAAACGAAGTTTTTGCAAGATATGTAAGTCAGCTCGGATGTTTTTTTATATTATTTTATTTTTTTGGGGGGGGGTTTGTCTGTAATCACGTATAAAAAAATTCTGCAGAGCACAGTTATCATTGGAAATTTTTGTAACTTCGCATATCAGAGGCCTATAGAGGTCCCTTTCAGCGCATAAAATTTTGAAGGTCGAGGTCAAAGGTCAAGGTCACTTTGTCGCAAATCAGGGGAGTCGACGAAACCCTTATTTTTTGAGTAATTTTGATCGGATCGTCTTCAAACTTCATGGGAATATAGTTCATGGTCTGGCGCTCAGCTGATTAATTTTTGGTGGCGATTGGCCTTGACCTTCATGGTTAACGCCTAAGGTCAAACATATTTGGCCCCAAGGTCAAATTTTCAAGTTTTAGGAACCATATCGTGTAGTACCTCAAATTGAACACCTCGATGAGTGCTTTCTGGATATGTCAAGCTTGAGACATTATGATGTCATTTGGTGACGTTATGAGGCAAACATATTTTTCATGGTTACTCTGAAGAACGATTCTCATCGGAATCTCTCGTAGGCAGATATTCCTCAAGGAGTCGCTCCTGGTGGATAGCAGCTCTGTTCACCTCAGTGTGACCTTAAAGAAGTCACACGTGGTCACCTTTTGGCAAGATATGGGTCACCCTGCGGGTGACATTGGTTTATTATTATTATTATTATTATTATTATTATTATTATTATTACCTGGTGCTTTCATGTCTTACAGAGGAACCCGCCACTGATATGGTACACATGTGTGCATACAAATATGAAAATGGTTGTGTGATGCGATTTACTTACAAGGAAGATGCTTTTGGATCTGCCACTATGGCTGCACTTAAAGAGCCAGGTGAAGTAACCATATCACTTTTGAAAGTGGAACCCATCCTTGTACGAAATGACCTTCTTGAGAAGCATCTTCTCTGCAGTCGAATCATTGTGGTTAAAATGAAAAGCAAGAAAATTTGTATTCATCAAATGGTAATAGCCTTCATTGCCTCTTCAGAATGCCCTGAGGGACCGAACATCCTCTTGGTTGTCCTCAGTGTAGTGGGTGGAATCCTCCTCATCGGCTTAGCACTGCTCCTCATTTGGAAGATACTTGTGTGCACACATGACCGACGCGAGTATGCCAACTTTACCGAAGAGTGTTCTCGTGCACACTGGGAATCGGTGCGTATGCTCACTTGGGCATTTTCCTCACTTGAAAATATCATTCATGATTTCTTTTGACCTTGTAGTTTTTTTCCAGCCTTGCATACATCACATCATTATTTTATTATTTTTGATATGCAGAGCCTGAATCCACTCTACAAACAGAATGTGTCGACATTTAAGAACGTAAATTACATGCCACGGAGTGAAGAGTAACCTTCAAGGATGATAACAGAGCACGATGTCCAAGGTTTCCGAAAATGTTTTGAAGCCACTGAGAGGTCTATATCAAAATATTTGTTGGTGAGATATTTTTGGACCAGTTTGTATATTTGATATTTTGAAAGGTTGCCAACACTTGTGAACCATTAAATTGAATGTCTCATCTTGAAAGAGTTATAAAGTTGTGTTTTTACACGCGTTGTCGTCATTTGTTGTGTTGTTGCTCCATTACCCCTCCTGGGGGTGTCAAAGTAACTCTGACCATGTTTTTATAGCTGATAATTTATCCCTGCACAGATCACCACTCCATGGCAAGGTGCGACTGAAATAGCCCTCAACCAGAGGTGGAATTTAGAATTTGATCAGGAAATTGGCACAAATGGCCCACTTTTATGAAAAGTACCTTGGAATTTATTTTACCTTCACAAGGTAATGTGAGCGGATAAGAATGCCAGCTTAATGTCCACTCCAAAGGATGGCTGACTCATTGATGCAACAGACAACACTGCTTATGAAGGACCAGGATGACAGTTGGGAGTCAGCCTGAGAATCAAACCGAAACACACGGTGCCTCAAAGTAGACCACACTATCAGTCAAATTGATTTTAATGCTTGGTGATTGAGGAACCTGTGTTAAGGGACACGAGGATAGTTTACACACACACGGAAATGTCATCACTCTAAAGAAGAAAAAAAGACTCCCGTCCTCCAACTTGGATTCCTTAATCACTCCCCAGCCCCTCCATTTGGGCACTCTCACTCTCACTCTCACTCTCACTCTCACTCTCACTCTCACTCTCACTCTCACTCTCACTCTCACGCTCACGCTCACGCTCACTCTCACAATCACTCTCACAGTCACAGTCACTCTCACACAATCGCACTCACGCTCACAATCACAATTACGCTCACACTCACGATCACTCTCAGGCTCACGCTCACTCACTCTCACAATCACGCTCACACTCACGATCACTCTCAGGCTCACGCTCACTCACTCTCACAATCATGCTCACTCTCACGATCACTCTCTGTCTCACACTCAAAATCACAATCACCCTCACTCACTCTCACTCACACTCTCTCACAATCACGCTCACACTCTCACTCACAATCACTCACGCTCACACTCTCACAATCACGTTCACTCTCACTCTCAGAATCACTCTCACAATCACAGTCACTCACACTCACACTCTCTCACAATCACTCGCACTCTCTCACGCTCACACTCACAATCATGCTCACTATCACGATCACTATCACTATCACTCTCACTCTCAGGCTCACACTCACAATCACTCATGCTCACACTCACGCTCACTCACTCTCACAATCACTCTCATGCTCACGCTCACTCTCACAATCATGCTCACACTCACAATCACTCTCACGTTCACTCTCACAATCACGTTCACAATCACTCTCACAATCACACTCAATCTCACTCTCACTCTCTCAATCACGCTCACTCTCTCAATCACGCTCACTCTCTCTCACTCTCACAATCACGTTCACTCTCACTGTCACAATCACTCTAACTCTCACAATCACACTCACACTCACTCTCACAATCACATTCACTCTCACAATCATGGTCACTCTCACAATCACACTCACAATCACACTCTCACTCACTCTCACAATCACAATCACGTTCACTCTTACAATCACTCTCATGCTCACTCTCACTCTCACACTCACTCTCACTCTCACTCTCACAATCACAGTCACTCTCACGCTCACAATCTCACGCTCTCACTCTCTCACAATCGCTCTCACAATCACTGTCATGCTCTCACTCTCTCAAGCTCACTCTCACAATCAATCTCACTCTCACGCTCACTCTCACTCTCACGCTCACAATCACGCTCACAATCACACTCACTCACTCTCACAATCACAATCTCACTCTCACAATCACAATCTCACTCTCACAATCACGCTCACTCTCAATCTCACACTCTCACGCTCACAATCACTCTCACAATCACGTTCACTCTCACTCTCACAATCTCTCTCACTCTCACTCTCACTCTCACTCTCACAATCACGTTCACTCTCACGCTCACAATCACGCTCACAATCATTCTCACTCTCACAATCACACTCTCACTCTCACAATCAAGTTCACTCTTACAATCACTCTCACGTTCACTCTTACAATCACTCTCATGCTCACTCTCACACTCACTCTCACTCTCAATCACTCTCACTCTTACTCACTCTCACACTCGCTCTCACAATCACGCTCACGATCACAATCACTCTCACTCTCACAATCTCACTCTCACAATCTCACTCTCACAATCACGCTCACACTCACTCTCACAATCACTCTCTCTCACAATCACACTCAATCTCACAATCACGCTCACTCTCACACTCACGCTCACAATCAAGCTCAATCTCACTCTCACTCTCACAATCATGTTCACTCTCAATCACTCATGCTCACACTCACACTCACTCTCACAAACACTCTCACTCTCACTCTCACGCTCACACTCCCAATCACAGTCACTCACAATCTCATGCTCACTCTCTCACAATCACATTTACTCTCACAATCACAATCACGCTCACACTCTCGCTCACTCTCGCTCTCACAATCACATTCACTCTCACAATTACAATCACTCTCACTCTCACAATCACAGTCACTCTCACGCTCACAATCTCACGCTCTCACTCTCTCACAATCACTGTCATGCTCTCACTCTCTCAAGCTCACTCTCACAATTGATCTCACTCTCACGCTCACTCTCACTCTCACTCTCACGCTCACGCTCACACTCACACTCACACTCACACTCACTCACTCTCACAATCTCACTCTCACAATCACGCTCACTCTCAATCTCACACTCTCACGCTCACAATCACTCTCACAATCACATTCACTCTCACTCTCACAATCTCTCTCACTCTCACTCTCACAATCACAATCACGTTCACTCTCACGCTCACAATCATGTTCACTCTCACAATCACTCTCACAATCACACTCTCACTCTCACAATCACGTTCACTCTTACAATCACTCTCACGTTCACTCTTACAATCACTCTCATGCTCACTCTCACACTCACTCTCACTCTCAATCACTCTCACTCTTACTCACTCTCACACTCGCTCTCACAATCACGCTCACGATCACAATCACTCTCACTCTCACAATATCACTCTCACAATCTCACTCTCACAATCACGCTCACACTCACTCTCACAATCACTCTCTCTCACAATCACACTCAATCTCACAATCACTCTCTCTTACGCTCACACTCACACTCACAATCAGTCTCACAATCACGCTCACACTCACACTCTCATAATCACAATCACGCTCACACTCACACTCTCACAATCACAATCACGCTCACACTCTCACAATCATGTTCACACTCTCACAATCACGTTCACACTCTCACAATCACGTTCACTCTCACTCTCTCTCACTCTCACAATCACACTCACTCTCTCTCACACTCACACTCACAATCACTCTCACTCTCACTCTCACAATCACAGTCACTCTCACGCTCACAATCTCATGCTCTCACTCTCTCACAATCGCTCTCACAATCACTGTCATGCTCTCACTCTCTCAAGCTCACTCTCACAATCAATCTCACTCTCACGCTCACGCTCACTCTCACTCTCACGCTCACAATCACGCTCACAATCACACTCACTCACTCTCACAATCACAATCTCACTCTCACAATCACGCTCACTCTCAATCTCACACTCTCACGCTCACAATCACTCTCACAATCACGTTCACTCTCACTCTCACAATCTCTCTCACTCTCACTCTCACAATCACGTTCACTCTCACGCTCACAATCACGCTCACAATCATTCTCACTCTCACAATCACACTCACAATCACACTCACTCTCACAATCACGTTCACTCTTACAATCACTCTCACATTCACTCTTACAATCACTCTCATGCTCACTCTCACACTCTCTCGCTCTCAATCACTCTCACTCTTACTCACTCTCACACTCGCTCTCACAATCACGCTCATGATCACAATCACTCTCACTCTCACAATCTCACTCTCACAATCTCACTCTCACAATCTCACTCTCACAATCACGCTCACACAATCACGCTCACACTCACTCTCATAATCACTCTCACAATCACAGTCACTCTCACACTCACACTCTCTCACAATCACTCTCACAATCACTCGCACTCTCTCACGCTCACACTCACAATCATGCTCACTATCACGATCACTATCACTATCACTCTCAGGCTCACACTCACAATCACTCTCATGCTCACACTCACGCTCACTCACTCTCACAATCACTCTCATGCTCACGCTCACTCTCACAATCATGCTCACACTCACAATCACTCTCACGTTCACTCTCACAATCACGTTCACAATCACTCTCACAATCACACTCAATCTCACTCTCACTCTCTCAATCACGCTCACTCTCTCAATCACGCTCACTCTCTCAATCACGCTCACTCTCTCTCACTCTCACAATCACGTTCACTCTCACAATCACGTTCACTCTCACTGTCACAATCACTCCAACTCTCACAATCACACTCACACTCACTCTCACTCTCACAATCACATTCACTCTCACAATCATGTTCACTCTCACAATCACACTCTCACTCTCACAATCACTCTCACGTTCACTCTTACAATCACTCTCATGCTCACTCTCACTCTCACTCTCACACTCACTCTCACTCTCACTCTCACAATCACAGTCACTCTCACGCTCACAATCTCACGCTCTCACTCTCTCACAATCGCTCTCACAATCACTGTCATGCTCTCACTCTCTCAAGCTCACTCTCACAATTAATCTCACTCTCACGCTCACGCTCACTCTCACTCTCACGCTCACAATCACGCTCACAATCACACTCACTCACTCTCACAATCACAATCTCACTCTCACAATCACGCTCACTCTCAATCTCACACTCTCACGCTCACAATCACTCTCACAATCACGTTCACTCTCACTCTCACAATCTCTCTCACTCTCACTCTCACTCTCACAATCACGCTCACAATCATTCTCACTCTCACAATCACACTCACAATCACACTCTCACTCTCACAATCAAGTTCACTCTTACAATCACTCTCACGTTCACTCTTACAATCACTCTCATGCTCACTCTCACACTCACTCTCACTCTCAATCACTCTCACTCTTACTCACTCTCACACTCGCTCTCACAATCACGCTCACGATCACAATCACTCTCACTCTCACAATCACACTCAATCTCACAATCACTCTCTCTCACGCTCACACTCACATTCACAATCACGCTCACACTCACATTCACAATCACAATCACAATCACGCTCACACTCTCACAATCACGTTCACACTCTCACAATCACGTTCACTCTCACTCTCACAATCACGTTCACTCTCACTCTCACAATCACGTTCACTCTCACTCTCACAATCACGTTCACTCTCACTCTCACAATCACAATCACTCTCTCTCACTCACTCTCACAATCACACTCACTCTCTCTCACACTCACACTCACAATCACAGTCACTCTCACGCTCACAATCTCACGCTCTCACTCTCTCACTCTCTCACAATCGCTCTCACAATCACTGTCATGCTCTCACTCTCTCAAGCTCACTCTCACAATTA
>NC_140963.1:49731343-49791343 GCF_056783735.1 Eptatretus burgeri
CGGCGAGGATACGGCGGCAGTCGCCCTCGGAATTGACAGAAACGTGTGGCGGCCGCAGAGAAACTGAGGTGGCCTCAGGGTGGCCCTACGCCGTATGGCTATATTTTACAGGTCGTAAGGTGGCCGTGAAATTCTAACGCAGAGTTATAACTTTTTTCATTTCTACGTTCGCCGTAGAAATTCGACAAGCCGAAACAAAAGAACTGGTTTAAAAAAAAAAAAAATAAATAAAAAAAAATTACCCATTCGTTACCGTCCATCTGACCGCACGTTCGGCTTAGGGTCCCCCTGCGGTCGCCTTGCGGGCACCTTGTGTCTGCCTTCAAAATTATATGGCCGCCGCAGGAACGCCCTCAGGTCACCGTGCGACATCAAATCAAAGACCGTACGGTACACCCAAGTTTTCGGTCTCCACAATTTATAACTACGCCGTGCTGTTACCCGAAAAATAAGAAGGACAAATGTGTCCAAGAGCAGCGTCCAAAACCTTAAGGTTTTGTTGGCTAACAAAAAAAAAAATAAAAAAAAATAAAAAAAAAATTAAATTTTTTTTCAAAAAAACAACAACAACAACAACAACTTCCGATATTTCGTCACGTGTCTTCATGAAGCCAATAGCGAAACCCGTCATAACGTATTTATGTATTTACAATATATCGTGTATTTACGAAATATATAATGTATTTACGAAATTAAAATACGATAAATGGAATAATCTTTAAATAGTAACGTCAATTTTTCGAAACTTTAAAGCAAATGTCCGAATATATTTAAAAGTTCATGCTAGACGTTCTCAAAAGGCACCGTCTATGTGAGGATGTGTACATGTGCTCAGTATATAAGGCGATCCGGATCTTGTATACACAAGAGCCGAGTCCGAGAGATTAAGGTTTTGTCTTCACAAGAAGAAGAAGAACAACAACAACAACGCCGAGCTCTCGATGAACAGCGTTCGCTATGTAAGACGCTGCTAAAAACATATGTGACTGCTACATTGTGTGACCGTGGAAATACTGCGGCCACTTTATAATTACTTGTGCCCGCACATTTTGTACACCCTCCGGCCGCCGAACCAAATGTGACAGGCCTTTCCTCGTGTTTTCACCTTCATTTGTGATGTTTGTTTTTTTAATCATCTTGTGTTTTAATTAATAACAAAAAAAGCAATCCGATCACGTGGTGTGACGGACTGTCGGGCAAGGATTGAATTTCACAGCAAAACCCGTTGTAATTTGGAATATCCATGATTACGTCAGCCCGATGCGTTTGATGAAAGCGACTGTGGTTCTGTGGGCATCATGTTTGATGAGCTGCCCTGGGGGCAGCGCTCTCGCAGAGTGCGCGAGCGATCGTAACCCAGGCCGGAGCACGAGCCTGTGTGGACCTTTGGATGTGGTGATTGTACCAGTTTACATACAATACACCGCCACCGAAGGTCATTTACTCATCTTATTTTATCTTAAACATGGGGAATTTCAGTTTAAAGTGTCTTGAAAGTGGGTTTTCTTTGGGTCCACGAACGGATCAATTCACTCCATCATTTCTTATTGGGAAAATATTTTTGGAATCCGAACTTTTTGCAATCCGAACAGCCTCCTAGAACGAATTAAATTGGGATTCTGGGGGCACCACTGTGTATAGGCAAACACCTATACTCCGATCTCTAGCGGTAGCGCACGGTGGACGCACGGTTGACGCAGACTGCCACGGATGCCGTACGTAGGTGCATGGCAGGCGTAGGGGAACCGTGCGTCAACCCTGCGTTGCCCGCAGGTAGTCACACAGAGCGCAAGGCCACCGTACGGCGACCGTGGAAATAGTGCTGCCACCGTAATTTTTGGGGGGTTGGGAAAATTCATTTTTCATTGAGAAGAGCTTACGGCAGCCGCACGAATAACGCAAGCACACCGTACGTCCTACGTACGGTCGACATAGAACACATCTACGTCATAGCTTGTATTGGCTTGTCGAATTGCTACGGCGAACGTAGAAATGAAAAAAAGTTATAACTCCGCGCTATAATTCCACGGCGACCCCTACGGCCTGTAAAATATAGCCATACGGTGTAGGGCCTCCCTGAGGCCACCTCAGTTTCTCTGCGGCCGCCGCACGTTTCTGTCAATTCAGAGGGCGTACGGCCACCGTATCCTCGCCGTAGAGCAAATGTGACCTCGGCCTTATGCCACGGTGCATACAGACTGTGCTGGTCACACGTGGTGGCCTTACGCCTTAAGTGACTTCACATTGGCGTTTCCTTTTTTTTCCCCCACTACCTGGATGTGGGAAAGCACGAGGGCCCCTAGTGGTATACAATTGCAACGAGGGCCATTGAAATAGGTCTTTGCGCCATCAGTCCCCACCTCAATGGGGCAGGACTTTGTCGTTGGTGATATGCAAGGCTACCTATCAATCATTGTTCAGCTGCAAATTTTCACATCAGCATTTATCAACCCATCTTCATCCCCTCTACATATTTACAACTTAGACACAGAGCACAAGTGCAACAACAATAATGGAATGTTAAAATCGATTTTGTCAGTTCAGCTTTTAATTAAGAAATGATCAAAACAAAAGTTATGTGAATGTACTTTCCTTGAAATAGGATATGTCACATATAATACTATTTCATGGAAATTAACCACATTTAACTGTGGTATACAAAATCAATTTATGAAATGATTGGAATGGGGTTGGGGGGGGGGACTTCCAAGCCTTACAATAACTGGATTGTAAAAGATAGACTGCCACTGCTTACATAACATGCAAGTCTTGGTGCACAAGTTGCATTGGAAAGACAAGGTTAGACCTACTTTCAGGTTCATTTTGCCGTTGTCGCTGCAAGAACTGTGCCAGACGAAATAACTGAAACGCACATCATGCAATAACTGGAAACCACAGGAAACAAAATTCTACTGGGATTTTTTTTCCTGGCAAGGTATGCACTTGTACCGACCAAAAATAATAATTAGTAGGACAATGTGGAAAAGGAATAAGGTGGAAAAGGAGGGGGGGTGCACTGATGGGTGAGAAAGAATGAGGGATTCTTCACAACATGCCAGTAAGGCAAATGTATTGGGACGACCTGGGTACTAAATATAAGTATTAAAGTACAAGCTGCTAACACTGGAAGTTGATGAAAACAAAGGAGGTTCAACATAGAAATCCAAAAATGCATCAACATTTGTTGATTGGTCATAGAAAGGCAAGAAAGCAATTTTCAGAAACATCCTCATAAAAAAAAAAATTCATCATCCGAAGCAACAGATTACAACATTCATCTGGGTATTGACAAAAAAAAATGATAAAAAGTAAGAAAGGACTCACTCTTCCAGAACGGGGGCGTTGCTGTGGGGCACTTGCTACGTCTGCAAAACGTTGCTCGCACAAGTGGAGCAGTAACACCAGGTAGAGGCCAGAGGACACAAAGTTATCTTGAACCTAGAGGGGAAGGGGTGGGGAGAGGAAAAAATAAGAAAGAAAGGAGATCATGCAAGTTTTGCAGATTTATAGATGTCTCAGTTTCTTCATCTGATAATCGAGAAAGGTTGTTGGAACAACAAACCCTGTCAATACAGCCCAATCAAAATTAAAATGCAACCACATCACTGACAATGCAACAGAAGTGCAACATTTGATGAGAGTGAACGATGCCTGAAACAAATACTTGCATGTCAACGATGATAACAATATACCCACACATCATGGACATTGTACATTTCATGTTCTCTTTAAAATACTTGAACATGAAACCTATTTTTGGTGAACGCATGTATCGCTCCAAAGTAACATGAAAGAGACCAATGAAGCAATCTTTCTGACATCCCCAAAGGATATGCATTGTAGACCGTGGACCAAGACCAAGCTGCTTTACAAGAGCACAGAATGAATGCATCGTTGCTCACACCATCGGGAATCATTAGAAGCTGACCTGTGTAGAGGAGTGCTGTTGATAGAGACGGTAAATGTCAAAGTCTGGAATGTCAATTGTGAGTCGCTGTTTGCACAGCTCACAGATCAGCACCGTGTGTGGATCCGCACCTGCAATACATCAAAATCTGCTTCAGGCAAACACAGCTCAACCCACCTATACAAAATACACAGCTATGCAACACTGGAGTTGATGTAAATTCAAAAGAAAACTTGCATATTTGCTTTGAAAGCAGACAACACTCATTGATCACAATAAATAATACCTCCTTGGGAATCTACATCCATTGCCAATAATATCACTGCCCAGTGTAGAACCATGAGGCTGTTAAGGTAAGCAAGTGCTTTGAACATTTTGGGTTGAAAGATGTCACAAAACATGATGCATATCCTGGAGGACAACCAAGTTACGTACAAGAGGGTTACACGATCAACGTTATATTGAATTTGACATCCTCCCAAACCACAAGCTCAATCATATGTGAACAGATATACCCATCACACAAATCGGTATAAAAAGGCTGAGATTGTAAAAGAAGAAATGGAGAAACACGAATAAAAGGCAGTCAAAAAATACGTCATTTACGTTGAGTTGCTTAGCATCACAATGCAAAGTCAAAAAAAAACAAAAACAATGAGATTGCAGACCCTTATCATGACTTGCTTTGTGTGGTGTGTTGACGATGGATTGACGAAGTAGGTTCGTGTTCATACAGCAAACAGAACTTTTTGGTTTTATTTTATCGATTCACATTCCTGTCATATGCATTTTGGAGACGGTCACGTTCTCATAGTACTTACGTTCTCGATGCACTCACGTTCTTAAAAGTACGTCCCTTATAGAAATACTTGCATTCCAATAGTACATACTTTATAGAGGTACTCAGTTGACTATGAATAAATAAAAATAAAATCGAATGTGTAATGTGGCGTTTATGGCCTATTTTAACACATTATGTGGGTAGACAGACAAACATACATACCAACAAGAAAGATGGCATGCATAGCATGATACTTGTAACATCCAAATAAGCAATAGTTGCAACAGACAGTAATTTGGAAAATTTGACCTATCAAGTGTTTCACATGATGGAATGTTGTGCAAAACAAATTTGGTTGATACATTTTCTAATTGCCATCTAGCAGGTGTTTTACATGTTTTGGATGGCATTCAATAGCCAAGGAGACTGCTTCAGCAGCACCAACACTCTGTGCAGAGTATGGTCCCAATGGATGGATGGATGGATGGCATTGACCTTAACCTTTGACCAGACTTTATACACATATGTACAAATAATCTGTGCAAGTTTAAATCCAATAGCTTGAAAAATTCCTGAGGTTTGGCAATAATAAAATCACAAAAGTATCCCAGTTGATATAATAGGAGAAATTGTTGTCATGGACACCTCTACCACGTGGGACTTTTCCCTTCACCTTGAGAGACTTTCTCTCTGTGACCAACTCAGGTGAGCAGAACCTGAAAAGAAAGAAATGTAAATTAGTAAATATATTTTGTGTCCTTTAAGCTTGGTACTGAGGTGGTTTACCAATGTGGGGACTTTTGATCATGACTGGTGACCCTCAAGTGTTATTGCAGAAGGCCCTCGGACAGAAGGTTGAATGTGGTCTCCAGGATCTAATGGGACCAAGGACTCCATTGAGTCAAAAAGGGTCTCAAAGGGTCTATGGTTATAAAAGGTATGTTCCAATAGTCCGTAATTAATAGACGTTGTCAAGGTCCAATAATAAGTAATTAATACATGTACTCACGGTCCAACTCACGATCAAACAGTACACATACTCACAGGGGTCGAACAAGACCTCACCTCAACAAAGATTCACCATCCACCCGTGCTTTTCCAGAGACAAACCATTTCTGTATGGACCTCGCTGTGTGCACGGGAGCATTGTCATGGTGAAAGAGGAAAGGGTCTTCCCCAAACTGTTGCCACAAAGTTGGAAGAACAGAATCATCTAGAATGTCATTGTATGCTGTAGCGTTAAGATTTCCCATCACTGGAACCAAGGAGCCGAGCCCACACCATGAAAAACAGCCTGAGAGCATTATTACTCCTCCAACAAACTTTACAGAGGGCACTATGCATTCGGGCACGCAGCGTTTTTCTGGCATCTGCCAAAACCCAGATTCGTCCTTCGGACTGCCAGATGGTGAAGCGTGATTCATCACTCCAGAGAACGCGTTTCCACTGCTCCAGAGTCCAATGGCGGTGAGCTTTACACCGCTCCAGCCAAAGCTTAGCATTGCACATGGTGATCTCAGACTTTTATGCGGCTGATCAGCCATGGGAACCCATTTCATGAAGATCTCAACGAACAGTGTTTGTGCTGAGGTTGCTTCCTGAAGCAGTTTGGAACTCGGAGGTGAGTGTTGCAACCGACAACTGACGATTTTTCTGCGCGACACGCTTCAGCACCTGGTGGTCCCATTCTATGAGCTTGTGTGCCCTACCACTTCGCGGCTGAAATATAGTTGCTCCCAATCGTTTCCACTTCAAAAGAACAGCAATTACAGTTGACCGGGGCAGCTCGAGCAGGGCATAAATTTGATGAACCGACTTGTTATAAAGGTGGCATCCAATGACAGTGCCACGTTGAAAGTCACTGAGATGTTCAGTACGGCCCATTCTCCTGCCAATGTTTGACTATGGAGATTGTATGGCTGTGTGCTTGATTTTATACACCTGTCAGCAATTGATGTGGCTGAAATAGCCGACTCCACGAATTGGAAGGGGTGTCCGCATACTTTTTGCTGTGTCGTGTACAACGCTCTTTCCATACGCAGTCAAGTATGGTACTTCTCGCATGCGAACAGTACGTATAGTAGCAAGGATGTTTTGCATGCGCAGGAGGGGCTGAGGGTGCCTTCCACTTCTTCTACGCGCAAGGGACGGGCTGAGGGTGCCTTCCACTTCTTCCACGCGCAAGGGACGGGCTGAGGGTGCCTTCCACTTCTTCCACACGCAAGGGACGGGCTGAGGGTGCCTTCCACTTCTTCCACGCGCAAGGGACGGGCTGAGGGTGCCTTCCACTTCTTCCACGCGCAAGGGACGGGCTGAGGGTACCTTCCACTTCTTCCACGCGCAAGGGACGGGCTGAGGGCTGCGTTGAAGGCTCCCTCAGGGACAGTGGCATTTTCCAAAAGCTGCGTTGTGGACACAACCCCATCGGATGCGCACCAACGAGAAAAAGGCTCGCACAAGAAGGAACGAGAAAGATATCCTGAGGGGAGAAGAAATCCAAGATTGTGAACAGAACGGAGTCACCTGAAAGTTTGTTCGAACAAGATCAGAAAGGAGCACAGAGTGCAGAGAAGAGAATGAAGGAACCCTGTGTTGAAGAGAATAGAAAGCCCAGAATACAGCTTAGTTTGTGTGAAGTCGCTTGTCCCGGGTGCACAGCAGAAACGGAGCGGCATACCATTGGCACATCTCGGACGTCGGAGAGGACTTGCCTACTGGTGATGGACGCCTCAGAAACTGGCTGCACATCCTGGCTGTGGCTGCACATCCCCTCGCACCGCATCGCCACTCCAGCCCCAATCTTCCCCATCCTTCCCCCTCTCCTCCCACCAGTATATTTAGACCGGCAAAGCCCCGTTGGGTTGTGCGAGGTTTGGGAAGGAGTCGACTCCACACTCCATTCTTTTATTTGTTTTCAGTTCTTCTTGTCGTCTTCTTCTTCTTCCCAAACTTAATGATGGCCATATGTCTTGCGTAAATAATATTGTCAAAGAATACGTGTTTGGGTCAAGTCCGCTCTTCTGTGCCTGTTGCCTTTTGCCGGTAAATACTCACTTTAATGATTGCTTGCTTGGTGAATAAAATGCTGTAAATATGGGGTTTTCACCATTGCTTGCGCGTGCGTGTAAATAAATTGAAAGTTGGTTATGCTTTCAAATCTGTCTTAATTGTCCTTTCCTCCATTGGTCCAATATAGTCGGCATGTATTGTTAGCTGTGAAGTTGTACCCCACCGATTGGCTCAACACATTAATTGATGCATACTTGGCAGCTCCGCTTGGCTGCATCTTATCAAGCAAGAAAATACAAGGACATATCGAGGGCATGAGCTCCCCTTGATCCCGCCAATTCAAAAGAAAGGTAACACATTAAGTAATCAGAACCCTGCCAGGATTGGCAGTACCAACCTGCATTTGTGGTTGACGAGCAACCCGCCAGGCCGCAGATTTATTCACCGCTGGTGGCCTCAGGACCAGACGTTTGGGAGGAACACGAGCGCTTCCCCTTGTGGGAAACCTCGAACCCCAAGTTTGAAATGCGTGTTTGTGTGTGTGTGCGTGTGTGTGTGTGTGTGTGTGTGCGTGTGCGTGTGCGCACACACACACACACACGCACACACACACACACACACACACACACACACACACACACACACACACACACACACACACACACACACACACACACACACACACACACACACACGCACACACACACACACACACAATGATTGCAAAATAATTTGCAAGAACCAATTCCAAATGGTGTCACCACTCTGATGCAAGACACTTGACAAGGTGGAGGAAGATGTGCAGGGTGCTTGCAGCGATAACTCACCCACTCTTCATAAATGACTCTGTGGGATCTTAACTGTCCACCAATAATCAGTGCTAGCAGACAGGTCCCTCCGTTTAAGGTTCATCCAACGGAGGACACACACATTGATGCCTCACCCTACATGCGAAGCACCAGAAACACAGTTTACATCTGGGTCGAGATTCAAATGCAGGCAAGATATCTCAAAGGAGAGTGTGCGTACCTCCAAGCTATCCTGCCATCCACCGTGTCCAAATATACATGCAATTCATGTATACAACAGAAACAGCGTAAAACTAGCCCCCTCAAGTTCGGCATATTTTGCAGTGGGTAAAATTCCACCCTCAATGTTTGCCTTCGTTTGCAAAACTGCTAGAATCAACGAGTATTTAAAAAAGAAACCTTTAACTGCGAACGTCGATCGAGATTACAAATATGAAAGCGACACTACCATGATTAATTGAGCTGCCATTACTTTATCGCAATGCCCCTTTTTAGATCGATGTTTCATTGGTTTCTGGCACCTTTCTGAGAGCTAACTTTGACAATGATCCAACAGAACAATCTTCACATCTTTGGGAAATGCCAAACACATTTGACAATTTGTATGCAGCCAAGTGCATTTACATTTATCATTAGCGTTACTAATAAAACCATGTAATATGTTGTTCAACATAACCATTGCACCAAATCTGACTGGTCAACAGTGACAAGGAGGGTTGAACAATGGGCAGGTAAAATTAACATGGCATTGTTGTTCTGTTCATGTCTGCCACTCAATGGTAAATGATGCATTAAGCTAACTTGATGCATCAGCAGTCTGTCCCTTGCAGAAATAGAGCATCTCAATTGCATTTACAGGAATTTTTTAAAGGCCTTTTTGAATCTATCGGTGCGTTGACAAGTGGTTTATTATATACGTGCAACTCACCATAAATTATGCAGTCCTGCAAAAGCATTTTTGGTGAGACACCCAAAATGAGAATTATACCCATTTAAATATATCAATACAAATATAAACAAGACCAAGAACTGCTTTGCAATATATGTCCCCTGCCGATCCCATTGAATGTTTGGGAGATAAAAATTTGTTGGTGTTTAACGCATGCTCGAGCCGATGCCGGTCCCAAAATGAAGACGAAGAAACCCGATAGCCAACCGTGTTTGGGTCTATTCGGCAAAATAAAAGGAAAAGCAATTTTCATTTCCTGATATATTTTGTACATTAGAAACCAAAGGCAACGAGGATAACAAACCGGAGAGAAAAATAAATTTGCTTCAACGCATGCTTCAGCCGATACCGGACACAATGAGGAAGGAGAAGAAGAACCTTTCTAATCTACCGAGTTTCATTCATTTCTTGGCTTTTCCTATTTCATATTAAAAACGAGAAGGGCACTCGGTAGAGCGCATACCTCCGCCACATCATGCCTGATCCACGAGAACATATCGGGGCCCATTACATTTTTGAAATATCATGCTATACAGCACTATATCGTTTTTTGCCCGATTTCTCAATGGTGAAGAATCACTTCAAAAATTATACAACTCGTATTCAGATTCGGATTCGGATCTTCACCACAATCAAATCAGTTCGCCCTCGTCACACACTGAACCTGTCCACAAAATTTCATCCAGATCCGTCCACAACTTTTTGAGATATCCTGTACACAGACAAACAGACAAAAAGGGGTGAAAACATAACCTCCTTCACCTTCGGTGGCGGAGGTAATAAAGGCCATCTCTGGACAAAGCTAAGTGCCAGAATAAAGGGAGGATTTGCTTTTCTTTTGTTTTCCCCTTGTCTGTATTAAAGTCAGTGTGTAGAGGTGCCTCAACTTTAGCCTTTAGTTGACCTCACGTTTTATTACCCTTGTAAATATTTGATCCATTTTCATTAAATCCCCATGTATATTTTAAGTTGCATGTGTTGTCTATTTGTCGTGGGTTCGAGTACAAACCCCTGTGCTGTGCTTCCATCTGCTTCGTGCATTTGCCGCCCTCCCGTCCCAGACGTACCATAATCTCCTGAGAATCTCGGTTGTTTGCTTCCAAGGGAAATCACTCCGCCATTCCGTTCAGGTCAGGGCAAATTCATACACATACATATGCAATCGTGGCCAAAAATATTGGTACCCTTGCACTTTTTTTTTTTTCCAAACAACTCACAATTTTCTCCAAAAATAAGTTGAAATTGACAAAAGTATTTGGTCTCCACAATTCCTTATTTCACTATTAATATTACAGAACCTTTGTTTTTTATTCAGAACTTAATATGTCCTTTTAAATCAGAAAATAAAAATAAATGGCATTGACAAAATAATTGACACCCTGGACATAATATTTGGTATCACAGCCTTTGGACAAAATAACTGCAGTCAAGCACTTCCTATAGCCATGAATGAGCTTCCTACGCCTTCCTACTGGCAGTTTGGTCCACTATTTTTGTGCAAACTGCTCCAGTTCTCCCAGATTTGAAGGGTGCCTTCTCCCAACTGCTGTTTTCAGATCTCCCTACAGGTGTTCAATGGGATTTAGATCTGGACTCGTTGCTGGCCATTTCAGAAAAGTCCAGCGTTTTAGCTTGAATTATCCCAGGGTGCTTTTTGAAGTGTGTTCGGGGTCATTGTCCTGCTGCAAAACCTATGACCTTTGACGGAGACCCAGCTTTCTGACACTGGGTTGAAATTGTGCTCCAAAATGCCTTGGTAATCAACCTATTGCCCTACACTCGCGAAGTGAAAAGCAGGGTTAGGCATTCGGTTGCGTACATGCATATGTGTGGCATATGTACGTGTCTGCGTTTTAAAAATCAATTTTCTCGGCAACCATTGGTCCAACTGACACAAAATTTTACCATAGGAGTGCCTCCGCCTGTAGAATTTTTTTATTCATAATGTCATAGGTCACGTGGTACAAACACCATGTTGGAAAAATGTGACACCTCCATATCTCCCAAACCACTCAATGAAAAAAAATTGAAACATGGCTCATTGTCAAATACTCCATTGGGGAATGAGATATGATGATGATGATGACGATAATGGTCATCGGTGCCTTCATTATGACATCATAATTCGACAAGGACAACGCTTGATCTGATCAGTATCGAAGAAAAAAAAATTTACTCTGCAACTGTTAGCCCGATGGACACAAAGTTTTCAGAATACGAGCGGCTGCTCCTGTAGAATTTTTTTTAATTATAATTATGACGTCATAGGTCACGTGATACAGGCACAATCTTCGGAAAAAAAAAAATCAAAAAAAAGGTTGCACCTCAACCTCCGAAACCACTCCATGGAAAAAATTGAAACATGGATTATTGTCAAGTACTCCCCTTGGGGAATACGATGCGTTAATGACGATGTCATCGGTAACTTAATTATGATGTCATAATTCAACAAGTACAACACTCGATTCAATCAGTATGAATTTTATTTTTCTGCAATTCTTGGTCTGATTGACACAAAATTTTCACCATAGGAGTGCCTCCTCCTGTAGAACATGGAATCGATAATCATGACCTCACAGGTCATGTGGTACAGGCACGATCTTGGAAAAACTTCACACCTCTACATCTCTGAAACCACTCTGGAAAAAAGTGAGACCTGGCTCATTGTCAACTACTTCCCATTGGGGAATCTTCTTCTTCTTTCGGCTGCTCCCGTTAGGGGTCGCCACAGCGGATCATCTGTTATGATCCGCATACTGATTTGGCATAGGTTTTATGCCAGATGCCCTTACTGACGTAACCCTGGTCACCTCTTACGACACAGGGATATGGATTGGGTTTCGCCACGATTCCAGGCTGCCCTACACCCTCTCATAGCACGGCCCCAGCACAGAGCTCCTGTCCTCAAGCAATCCTCCAACCCAAGCCTCCGAGTAGCCTGATTACAGGCGCACGCCACTACTCCCCATTGGGGAATAAGCTATGTTAATGATGTCATTATTTGACAAGCACAACACTTATCCGATCATTATGAATTTTTTTTCTTCTCAGCAACCATTGATCTGTAGGACATGAAATTTTCACCAAAGGAGCACCTCCTCCTGAAGAATATTTTAATAAATAAACATGAGGTCATAGTTCATGTGGTACAGATACCATCTTTGGAAAAACCAAAAAAACATTGCATCTCAATATCTCCAAAACCACTGACCCAGGGTAGGTATTCTCTGAATACCATCAAGTTTCATGATGCCATGCACAAATTCAAAGGCACCCAGTGCCAGACGCAGAACAGCAACCCTAAAAAAAAAAAAAAAAAAAAAAAAAAAAAAAAAATCACTGAACCTCCTCCATGTTTGACTGAAGGGAAGGTGTTCATTTCTTTGAAGGCTTAATTTTGTTTTCTGTAAACATAGAGCTTCTGTAAACGAAAAAGCTCTAATTTGGTCTCCTCTGTCCATAGAACATTCTCCAAAAAGGATGTTTGCTTCTTCAGGTGTGTTTTGGCAAACTCCAGTCGGGCATTCTTATATCTCTCTCAGCAATGGGATTCTCCTGGGTCTCCAACCATAGAACCCCCTTTCATCGAGTTGGCGACAGATGGTGTGGGTTGAAACTGTCGTACCTTGTGTCGGAAGGTCAGCTTGAATCTGTTTGGCAGTTGATTGAGGTGCTTTCTCCACCATTCAAACAATCCTTTGCTGCAATCTTCGATCAAGTTTTCTCTTGCGGCCACGTCCAGGGAGGTTGGCTGCAGTGCCATGGGCCTTAAACTTCCTGATATTGCGTACGGTGGACACAGGAACATCAAGACCTCTGGAGCTGGACATGTCACCTTGAGATTGTCCAAAGATGGTGACAATCTTGTGTCTGACCTCCTCAGACAATTAATTCCAGGGTTTTCTTTTCTCCATGCTCATTGTTGTACATACAGTGACACAAAAACAGCAGAATGACTCCTTTTCTCAATTCAAACTGGTTGAATGAGTGATTTTTATATTGCAGGCACCTGCAACTCACCACAGGTGAGTTCATTTCCAAAAGTAAAGGAGAATCACCTGCTTGAAATCTAATTATTTCAAACTTCTAAAAGGTGCCAATAATATTGTCTGGGCCATTTTCGGATTTGTGTGTGGAATAAGCTAAGATTTAGTGATTTGTTCAGCTTCTTTTGTTTTGTTCCACTGCAAACCAAAGAAATACACATGTGGATACCAAAATATTTTTTGATTTCAACAATTTTCTGGAAGAAATAGGGAATTATTTGAAAAAGTGCAAGGGTGCCAATAGAGACAGCACCTTAAAAGCGGATGTTTTTAAAACAACCACCCCCCCCCCCCAAAAAAAAAAAAAAATCAGAATTACAGTACTTGCTTAAGCCTACAATACATTTTAGATTTTTTTAAGTAGTTTAAAAATATATATATTTAATAAAACAAAAAAACACAATCGGTGCGTTTAATTAACATTTTTTGTGAAGCCACAGCAAAAACAAATGCAATGAGGATTTGATATAAAGATTATACAAAAGAGAGCAAAAGTGTGTCAAGTCAGAGGGGGTGGGAGAAGGGAGAATAAATAGTTGCAGAATCTGAGACTCACCAGCCTTTATTTTGGCTTCAAGCCAACGCATCATGCATGCCTGATGGACAAAGTGCAAGCTGCCAGTGCAGCCACAAGGTGTCAAAAGCGGGTTCTCCTCCAATACCATCCCAGTTTGGCAGATGCGGCAAATGTCACCCTCCTCCTCATCGGATTCCTCCTGCAAGAGTCTGACAGACAAAAATCACAACAGTACCATAGTTCCAACTCAATCACTGCAATGTGATACCACCATGTGGTGCCTTGCAGTTTTCCCGAAGCATAATTACACTAATCCATCTCATATTTTGCAAAATATTTGAGTCATCAAAATTGCCAAATACATTGAGAAGAGAAAAGCACGATTTGGGATTCAGATGCATCTACAAAATGTTGAGAACCCCGTGTAATCAAACTTCTCACCTGGTACACAGCAAGAGTCCAATCATGAATATATTCCCCGACTGGTCATGCTCACTGCACTGACAATTTTGATCAATTAATATTCATGCAAGGAAACAATCAGAAGTTGTATCCCTGATGGATGTCATCGGAGAACTTTTTTCACAATACAGTAGCTTCGGGTTCTTAATCGTTTCGATGTCTCCATTTCATGTTATTGCCCACGGTGTTCACGCAAAATGCTTCGAGACATTTCCGTGTCATGTACAAGTCAATTCAAAAACACAAAAGATTTTTAAAAATTCAATGAATTAACAAATCCCCTTTGCCGGAAAGAAGAACTGGCCACAACATTTGCCTTGACTCACAATTGTGTGAATGCTGGCTGTCTTACAATGACAAATATAATGCTTTCCCTTCACTTTTAATAATTAAAAACGTATTATATTAACGTTTTGGACCCACCTCTCTTGGATTTGCCTCAGCCTTTCTGGATCACGTGAATGAGATGGACATGCACCTTCTTTGTTTTCATCACCTCCTGGAGAAACGTTCACATTCTCATCGGGTAACCCAACTTCACTTTCCAGAGCACGGTGATGGGCATGTGACAGCCAAAGTCTTTGACCCCCAACAGAAAGCAAGCTAAAGACAGGAGACTCTGCACGGTGATGAGATATAGATGTGGTAGAGGATGATGTGTTTCCATCATCCCTTGCACCTTCTGATCTTTGTGCAGAACTTGATGACTGTGGACCTGATGCAGATGCGCTCTGAGATATATCGGCTTCAAAGGTCATTCCGAGAGGCAAGCGATGAATGAAAGGTTCCTCTGAGCACAGCTCCTCAAATGATGGAGAATCAAGCAGAACTGGGCTGCTCTGACCAGAAGCAGATGCAGCAGAAGCCAATAACGGAGACGCGTCAAGGCCGACATCTTGTTGGCGCGTTGGAGATTCATCAAAGCCTGGGTTAGGAAAACCCAATAGTTCGAATCTACGGCTTCTTGGCCACAACGGTGGTCTCAATGGTTCTCTTGAGGATGAGAATGCATTCACCTCTGCTGGTTCACCCTGGGTATCAATCCTTGTAAAGTGCTGCCTTTCTGTTTCAAGAAGAGAATCTGTTTGAAATCGCCAACGTCGAACACGATGCCCTTGGGGCTGCCTTTCCCTTTCAGCTTGAATATTTGTTGCATCACTCCAATTTCGTCTCACAGCATTTTCAGATGGTGAAGACCTGGGGAATGCACTCCAGCCACTGCTTCTGCCCTGCAATGGTTGAAATCTGTGACTTCTTGTCCTTCGCCAACCATATCCATCTCCCTGGTCCACACTTTCTGCATCAGGCCTGCTTTGCATGCCAGATTCTGGACCTGCCAGTGACCACCTCGCAAACCGATCTGTATGGGAGGCCGCATCTTCAGCCTGTGAATAAAGTCCCCTAAAAGAAAAAGCATTTGACCTTCTGAACTCTCTTGAGAAAACAAAAGCATCACCGTCTGACTCTTCTGGAGAGGTACAATTTCTATAAGTAGCAGATGAGCGAGACATATCCTGATCTACAACCTCTTGATCTTGCCATACATATCCTTGGCCATCAGAAGCTCGCCGACCACCAACTGAGCCAAAACTCAATCGAGAAGGGCGTCTGTTCGTTCTTCCGACCTGTGTAGTTAAAGATGATTCAGTTCTTTCCTCTAGGCCTAGCAGTGGATAGCTGCTATGATGCGGCACCCAGAGCTGTTCACGAGTACCATATGTATGAGTAGTTCCTCCACATGCATGGCTTGGCCTTTGGCTCGAAGGGCAACTGGTTCCTGGGTTGTTCCTATCCAAGGGTGTGGATGCGGATGAATTTGCAGAACCATTTTGAAGTGTGTGGGAGACCCGTTGGCCAAGGCGCGTGTATAGCCGTCGTGGGCGGGCCCCTTGTGCCACGTGCAAAGAGGTATCTCCCTGATCAGTTCCTGCATGGGAAGTAATACACGATCAAAACTCATGAATAGGAAGAAATCTGAGTAATTGATACCCAACATCAACATTGCTATCAAAGGAGCAATTAAAGAATGGGGGGGGTATAATTAAAGACTTGCCAAGGTGAATTCCAGAAATGAAAGCAGAAAAACACAATGCATGGATGCCTCTCCATCAATTATCCTTGCATCACATTCTAAAAGGTACAATATTGAGAATAACAGGAGAGAAATTTGAAAGACAAACTCAGGAGTGAAAGCAAAGGACAGCAAGAAAACCAATGATTTTCTAAAATGGTGGCCAGCACACAGGCAGCGATAGTGTAAAAAAAGGTGAAAATGCTGTGATGCAGAGTTTAATTTGGGAAACAAAAACACCAGTTGTAAATACAATCGAGATAAACTTCAAGTTGCACATCGGGAGAGGGGAGAGACGGGGATTCACGAGGATACTATGTTTAAAATGATTGTTGGTTGTACAAATCGAAGGATGTCATTGATAAAAAGTACCTATGGAATTTACTTGGGTACAAGGGCGTGTTGAAGAGTAATACCTCCTATTATTTTTTTCCAAAACAGATAAATATATTCGAAAGAAACAAAGCACAGTAATCACATTAGTTCTTCTTGCCAAAGGGTGCAAAGTTTCGTGATTCTGGCGAGATGTCTCAATGCTACGTCAATCAGTGAAACACTGGAGAATAGAGTTGGGTGCACCATTACGATCGTGAGTGCAAGAGATGGTCAATGGAGTACTGCCATAAAGGATCATCAGCCCTGACTTGGCTCCGTAAGATTTTCACCCTTCCTCAAACAAAATATATATATATATATATATATATACATATACATATATATATACACACACATATATATACACATATATACAGTCATGCGCCACTTAACGACAGGGTTACGTTCTGAGAAACGCGTCGTTAAGCGACATCGTCGTTGTGCGAACATCATTTTTTTTTTTCGTTTTCGAACATCTTACTTCCACAAAACTACACACCTCGGCTGTATGGTATAGCCTATTGCTCCTCGGATACAAACCTGTACAGCATGTTACTGTACTGAATACTGTCGGCAATTGTAACACCCATCCAAGAGAGACTGAAGACACGTTAGTTTTACCTTTGTGCTGTTCATGACGGCCATCGGTGTTGTTAGCAGCAGCTTACAATCTCCTCTCGCATCGATTATAGAAAGATGAATAAATAGCGTTTGGATTTTATAAATACGTAATTATTGCATCGATGTTATAATTTATAAATGAAGAAACGAGCTCCTGTCAATTGTGATATATATTTTCGGAACAGTGCGATTGTTTTAACAACATGAAAAGCTTCACCAAAAAGAAATTTGTGTTTTAATTTCGACTGCAACAACGATTTATTCGTGGAATTCTTTAATTCAAAGGTAATTTACTTGCGAGAAGGTAAACGTGCAAACATTGGTTCAGTTTGAAAGCCAATTTCCTTGAATCCCGATTTAGCACGACCCTGCTTTTTTCGCGATGACATTTTATGGACCTCAACGATCGCATTATAACAGGGCCACACTATCGTTTATTATCATTATGAAGTATTATGTACTGTACAGCGTACATAATTGTATGTGCTATTTTTATATGATTGGCAGCGCTACGTCGGCAACATCACTCGGCGATAGGAATTTTTCAGCTACATTTTTTTTTTTTTCAGAGCTGGCAGATCCGTCGTATATGCGATCCGTCGTTGCCCAGAACGTCGTTAAGTGGCGCATGAATGTATATATATTTTGAAAACCATTGAGAATTGATCAGCCTAACTTGAAGGGGGAAAAAGTATACATTTGAATTTTTTTGCCAATCACAAAGTGTCGATTTTGTATTTCATCAGTGACATCACATCTGGAAGCCATATTGATCAGAACGGCAGCTTTACATGAAGAAACGGTGCATGTCGAGCTCGGATTCAGATACTGATCCCACTGTCATTAGCAAGTCTGAAGGTTCTCAGTATGATGAAAGTGATCAGTGGGACTTTGAAAGAATAGTAGGAGACAAAATTCGTAATGGAAATGCTTTTGCGGGAATTGTGGAGCTGTATCGTTTCAAGCCTTGTGTGAGCTATTCAGAGGAAGAAGGTGAAAGTGACGATGGATGTGTTAAAAACCTCAAAACGCTGGTCACATGTTAACTACAGATTGGTACGTTTGATTTTTCCATTCGATTCACTGTTTAAAAGGGAGGGATTTTGCATCAATTGATAAATTGGTTTATATATTACTCGAGCAGAAATACCCATGATTGCTTGACAGCATTGACAAAATCATCACACACAGACAAAATGGGCGACGAATGCTTTGTTCCAACACCGCAGGTTGACCAGGTGTCTTCTATGTTATGGAATCGCCCCGTTCAGTACTTTTCCCGAACGCCATTCGTGTCCGTGCCGTGTCCCACCGTCATGTCCATGAGGTTTCGATGTCCCTCCCCAGTGGATGGGGGATTGTGGAGAAGCGGGGCAGGTGGATGGGGTGTGGGATAGTGGTGGTTATTGTGGGGGGGGTGTGGGGTGGTGGTGGCTCTTGTTTGGGTGATGGTTGAGGGGGGATTGTGGAGGGGGGGCAGTGCTGGAGATGGGGGTACCCTGAAAGTTTTAGCATCCTCACTCAAATCCTCTTGGAGGAGTAAATGTTTATACATCCATATATTTTCTCTCCACGATAGATGGTAGTTCATTTTCCTTGCAGAAATTTGTGTTTATGGATAATTATCTTTCTGATGCTCTTGTGGTAACTGCCAGGCAATGGCAACAACTGTTTGAATCACTGCTCAAATTGTCCGTGTACATATGCTGGTAGCTCAATAGAGATGGCGTTTCAGTTTCGAGCAACAGCTATTTCTTCTGCTTAATTGTGGAGATGGCATCCTCTCTCAATCGTGGTGGATAACTACAAGATCTAGCCATCTCTATTGTTTCATAACAGTGCTCTGAAATGTCCCTTGCACAAAAGTGAACATTTTGTAGGCCCGAGCCACACGTGGGTATTTCGGACAAACCTCGTCCAATTTCCAGCAAACTTAGGGCCTTTCGGCCATTGGTGAAGCATGAAACCATCTCGGTTTGTATTACTATACAAGCACCAAGGACGCATCAACTCTGCATATTTGTGGAAAATCGAAAATCATTCGCCATTTGAGTAAAATCTTACCGTGATGTAACTTGGAGACAGTACAAATGTGGCTGTCAACTCCGTTATTTTGTCATAGCTAATCTGAAGAAGAAGATCGACTTTGAATTGCAAATTTACAGAATTTACAATTTGGAAATCGGAAAGAGACATCTATTTTAGGGTATCAAAGGATAGATGAGTGACGAGGTGGTCTGAGCATTTGGGATCCTCTTTTAGGAACACCTTCGTGGAGAATATTTTTCTTCAGACGATGTCATGACCGCTTTGAACCGCTGGTTAAGTCAGCAGGATGCACAGTTCCATCGTGACAGCATCACAAAAGTATTTGAACATTGGCAGAAATGTGTGTACCGCAGTGGTGATTATACGGAGAAATAAATCTGTACCATGGTGGAATAAAAGATTCATGTTTGTATCTGTGGTTCATTAGAATACATTTACCATTTTTGGAGAAAAATAAGAGGAGGCATCACTTTTTAACATGCCCTCATACAATCAAACTTTCAAGGTGGTCCAAAGCAGAATCAGGAAATTGTCAACCTTGATGGATAGATTATAGAGTTAATCTTAATGTGACAAGGTGTAGAACAAAATCCTTGTTCAGTCTGAAGAGGCCAGTATGATCATCATTTCATGTGCAGCCTGTGGTGGCTGGTTTGCATCATTGCTGGTAGCATGACTGTACCGCTGATGGTGGCCCCTGCTGGTTAGGGCAGGAATTTGAGTCATTCAGGGCATGGGTGATAGCTCGCTTACTCTTCACGGACACTGCGAGATACTCAACGTCCACCGACTAATGCTGGCACATGAGAATCACGTTTAATATCCATCCGGCGTATGTTGATGAATCATCCTGCCTGTTAAACACCGGAATGACAGCTCATAGCTGTATCGAGATTTGTATAATAAACTAATAAAATGGTAAACAACAAAAATCAATCGTGATTATACCTTCAAGACAAGGTAATGCAACACCACATCTCACTAATTAGGGCATGTAAGATTAAGATAGACAAGCATTGGAGGGTAGAGAGATTCGATCTGCCTTCAGTTTCTTAAGCATGCAATACACCAAGTAAAGGAATGAACTGTGGATGAAGATTGAGATGATTATGATGATGATGATTGAGATGATAGATGATGATTATTGAGAGGATGATTATGATTATTGAGATGATAAATGATGATTGAGATGATGATGACGACTCGCAAATAAGCTGTCTGGGTTCGAACTCAGACTCAGCTATAAACTGTCATCCCAGTATTTCACAGGTAGGGCGATTGATTACTGTGTATGACGTCCCTTGGGTGGATGTTATACTGGATGTCCTGTCTGCTGACATTAAAGATCCTAAGGTGTTCTTCACGAAAAATAGGTGAGCTTTCTCTGGAAACCTGGCAAAATTCCAAACACCTGTCCTGACGACCACTGGGAAGGCAATGGCAAACCACCGAGTGTATTGCTAAGAGGCTAAGGAAGCATCGAATATGCCCTTCAGGCAGAGTAACAGAAATAGAGAATGAGCAGAACTACTATTACCCTTTGTGCATTTTGAAAAATGTGATTTTACGATGCAATGACAGCAAAGTTAAAAATAGCAAAATATTTGACAAAAAAAAAAAAAATGTGTATGTGTGTATGTGTGTGTATGTGTGTGTATGTGTGTGTATGTGTGTGTATGTGTGTGTATGTGTGTGTATGTGTGTGTATGTGTGTGTATGTGTGTGTATGTGTGTGTGTGTATGTGTGTGTATGTGTGTGTGTGTATGTGTGTGTATGTGTGTGTATGTATGTGTGTGTATGTGTGTGTATGTGTATGTGTATGTGTATGTGTGTGTGTATGTGTGTGTATGTGTGTGTATGTATGTGTATGTGTGTGTATGTGTGTGTATGTGTGTATGCGTGTATGCGTGTATGCGTGTATGCGTATATGTATGCGTATATGTATGCGTATATGTATGCGTATATGTATGCGCATATGTATGCGTATGTGTATGTGTGTGTGTGTATGTATATGTGTGTGTGTGTATATATATATATATATATATATATATATATATATATATATATATATATATATATATATATATATATATATATATATATATATATATATATATATATATATATATATATATATAGTAATAAAGAGAAGACTCCGAGCATGTTTTGCAGCATAAATACCTTCAATAGTTAATGCTCTGAGAAATATGTTTTTCCCAAAACTGAATCACAAGTAGCTATGAGAGATTTGCATATATGAGTGCAGCAGAGGCACATTGCACGAAGCTATTAATTATGCAACTTTTAGTGCTGGAATGCTGTCCAGCAATGTGCCTCAGTGCAGAGGAGAGATCAAAAACTATGAAGTAATATATATATATATATATATATATATATATATATATATATATATATATATATATATATATATATATATATATATATATATATATATATATATATATATATATATATATATATATATATATATACACACACACCGAAACAATATTTAATAGTTCAAACTTAAATATTACTACGGTATATATCACTTCAAACTAAACGTAAGATGTCTTATACTATAACCAGACGTTGAGATGCAAGTACTTCATAGCTCAGTCGCACATCATTTGTAGTAGTACAGCATGGTTGAAGGCTCTGTTAAAACATTTGAGGAAAATACACGTTTATTTGGTAATCATCAAGGTATACAAGCACGTTTCCTATTTTACAAGCATGGAGTCAGCTGCACTCCAGTTATTCATCGATAGCAGGCGAAAGGAACGATGAGTCTGACAGCTTTGACTAACAGATGCATTTTTTTTTTTTTACACTCAAATAGCCAATAGTTGCTCCTGGTAAGGGCTGTCAACGAGCACCTTATGTAATTTAAAGCCTTCAAACTTGGAGTGGGTGTTTGGAGGAGTACAAGCATGTCTTATGTGGCTCGGAAATGTAATAAAACACATTGCTACGTAATACAATCCAACCATATCTCACAAATGTTGGCAAGTGTACCACACAGGGGTAAAAATAAATGAATTTTTTTCCAGAGGTTGTTTTGAAAGATTCTTCTAAAAAGTGCCCCTGTGAAGTATTTTTGGGGGCTCTTTTCAGGCCAATGGGAGCAACTTTTCAATGTAAACTAACATTATGTTTTGTTCATTTTTATAGATAGTGAAGGCTCATGGAAGAGCTCCTTCAGTCATGGCCAAAAATATTGGCAGACTTGCACTTTTTTCAAATAACTCCCAATTTTCTCAAAAAATAAGTTGAAATTGACAAGTCTTTTTGTCTCCACAATTCTTCATTTCACTGCTACAAGACAGAACCTTTGTTTTTCATTCAGAACTTAATATATCCTTTTAAATCAGAAAAGAAAAATAAATGGGGTTGACAAAATTGACACCCTGGACTTGAGCATTCTCCCAACTGTTGTTTTCAGATCTCCCCACAGGTGTTCATTGGGATTTAGATCTGCACTCATTGCTGGCCACTTCAGAACAGTCCAGCATTTTGGCTTGAACCATTCCTGGGTTGTTTTAAAAGTATGTTTGGGGTCCTTGTCCTGCTGCAAGACCCATGACCTTCAACAGAGACCCAGCTTCCTGACACTGGGTTGAACATTGTGCTCCAAAATACCTTGTTATCTCCTGATTTCATGATGCCATGCACACATTCAAGGCACCCAGTAACCTCAAAACATCACTGAACATCCTCCATGTTTGACTGTAGGGAAGGTGTTCTTTTCTTTGAAGGCTTCATTCTGTTTTCTGTAAACATAGAGATGATGTGCTTTCCCAAAAAGCTCTAATTTTTGTCTCATCTGTCCACAGGACATTCTCCCAGAAGGATGCTGGCTTGCATTTTGGCAAACTCCAGTCCAGCTTTCTTATGTCTCTCTCTCAGCAGTGGGATTCTCCTGGGTCTCCTACCATAGAACCCCCTTTCATTGAGTTGGTAACAGATGGTGTGGGTTGAAACTGTCATACCTTGTGTCTGAAGGTCAGCTTGAATGCGTTTGGCAGTTGATCGAAGTGCTTTCTCCACCATTTGAACACCCCTTCGCGACAATCTTCGATCAAGTTTTCTTTTGCCGCCACGTCCAGGGAGGTTGGATAGTGCCATGGGCCTTAAACTTCCTGACATTGCATACAGTGAACACAGGAACGTCAAGATCTTTGGAGATGGACTTGTAGCTTTGAGATTGTCCATGCTTGGCTAAAATCTTGCGTCTGACATCCTCGGACAATTCTCTGGTATTCTTTCTTTTCTCCATGCTCATTGCGGTACATAATGACACAAAACAGCAGAATGATTCCTTTTCTCGATTCAAACTTGTTGAATGAGTGATTTTTATATTGCAGGCACCTGCAACTCACCACAGGTGAGTTCAATTCCAAAGTAAATAAGAATCACCTGCTTGAAATCTAATTATTTCGAACAACTTCTGAAAGGTGCCAATATTGTCCAGTGCATTTTAGGATTTGTGGAATAAGCTAAAAGAGTAATTTTTTTTACAGCTTTATTTGTTTTGTCCCACTGCAAACCAAAGAAATACATATGTGGACACCAAAAGATTTTAAAATTTTCAACAATTTTCTGGAAGAAATGGTGCATTATTTGAAAAAAGTGAAAGGGTGCCAATATTTTTGGCTATGACAGTACGAGTACACTGACTGCATCAGGACGGAACAGGTTAAAGCAACAGCAGAGCCAAAGGCCAAGACAAAGGGGGGGGGGCAAACAATGGGTGCCGGGAGGAATGGGAGGCAGGAGAAGATGCATGGGGTGGACAAAATGGATATTGAGGGAAGTCTCAGGAGGGAAACTGGAAATTTGGAAGGAGGAGGGATTGGGGTGGGAAGGGGTGGAGTGAACGAGGGTTTTAACATGTAATCAGTGATTAAACATGTCCTGCATGGCCAAAAGTAAGTGGACACCTGCTCGTCCAACATCTCATTCCCAAATCATGGGCTTTGTATATGGAGTTGGTCCCCTCTTTGGTGCAATGACAGCCTCCACTCTTCTGGGAAAGCTTTCCACGAGATGTTGGAACATTGCTTTGGTGATTTGTTTCTATTCAGCCACAAGAGCATTCGTGAAGTCGGGCAGTGATGTTGGGTGATTAGATCTGGCTCGCAGTTGGCATTCCAATTCATCCCAAAGGTGTTCGATGGGGTTGAGGCCAGGGCTCTGTGCAGGCCACTCAAGTTCTTACACAGATATCAACAAACCATTTCTGTATGGACCTCGCTGTGTGCACGGGAGCATTGTCATGGTGAAAGAGGAAAGGGTCTTCCCCAAACTGTTGCCACAAAGTTGGAAGAACAGAATCATCTAGAATGTCATTGTATGCTGTTGCGTTAAGATTTCCCTTCACTGGAACCAAGGAGCCTAGCCCAAACCATGAAAAACAGCCCCAGAACATTATTCCTCCTCCACCAAACTTTACAGTTGGCACTATGCATTCAGGCACGTAGCATTCTCCTGGCATCCACCAAACCCAGATTAATCCGTTGGACTGCCAGATGGTGAAGCGTGATTCATCACTCCAGAGAACATGTTTCCACTGCTCCAGAGTCCAATGGCGGTGAGCTTTACACCACTCGCGCCGATGCTTGGCATTGCGCATGGGGATCCTAAGTTTGTGTGCAGCTGCTTGGCCATGGAAACCTATTTCATGAAGCTCTCAACGAACAGTGCTTGTGCTGATGTTGCTTCCAGAGTCAGTTTGGAACTCGGTAGTGAGTGTTGCAAATGACGACAGACGATTTTCCACGCTATGCGCTTCAGCACTCGACGGTCCAATTCTGCGAGCTTGTGTGGCCTACCACTTCGTGGCTGAGCTGTTGTTGCTCCAAGACATTTCCACTTCACAATAACAGCATTTACGGTTGACCGGGACAGTTCTAACAGGGCAGAAATTTGATGAACTGACTTGTTGGAAAGGTGCATCCGATGACGGTGCCATGTTGAAAGTCACTGAGCTCTTCAGTACGGCGTATTCTACTGCCAATGTTTGTCTATGGAGATTGCATGGCTGTGTGCTTGATTTTATGCACTTGTCAGCAATGGGTGTAGCTGAAACAGCCAAATCCACTAATTAGAAGCGGTGTCCATATACTTTTGGCCATGCAGTATACTTTGTTACTCTTAACTCCAGAAACAGCAACACAACACTCCATTACATCATGACACTACAGTGACCCACAACTTCATGTCAATGTCTGTCACATGTCATCATTCTGCACCATAATCAGTCAACATACAATATTACGACTCCATGTACAAGTATTTAGCAGCTATAAAGAAATACGGCAATTCAGAAAAATACCTACGAGTTCTGGCATGCCTCCGACATCAGATGCACCTATGACATTCCAGTTAATGATTCATGCCCAATGAAGAGGGTCTCACTCTTAATTTCTCAAAACAGATTCACATTCTTTGTCCGAATGCATTTTGTATTTACCAACGTTTTTATTTTTTATTTTCCTCTGTTTTGACATTACTATTCATGGAGCAGTGCCCATAAACAGCAATATTTTAACAATTTTGGATGAAATGAAAATGAATCGGAGCTTATCTCACAAATTGAACTGCAGTGCAGTAAATGAGAAATATACCATCAGAGATAGGGAATCCCCCGCCATTGAATGAAAAAGGTCATACATATTCCAGATAATGAGGGAGGTGAATTGGAAACAAGACACCATTTGGTCATCATCTCTAAAAGTACTCCAGGGGTGAGGAACGTAGTAACCAAAAATAATTGAAATCAGATAAGCGGTTTTCCATTTATTACAAAAAACATTTTTTTCAAGATGGCCACCCCAGTCGGCCATCTTGGATCCGGCCACGCCCAAAATCAATAGGGTTCTTCCTTTTCAGGTGGTACATGTGTGACTCAAATTTCAAATCGATATGGCGAAAAAAAACAAATTTCAAGATGGCCACCCCAGTCGGCCATCTTGGATCTGGCCATGCCCAAAATCAATAGGGTTCTTCCTTTTCAGGTGGTACATGTGTGACCAAAATTTCAAATTGATATGGTGAACAGTTTATGAGTTATCGCACTCACAGCTATAAATGTTGACGGACGGACAGCCGGACGACCTGGGTGACAACAATATCCCCCTTCCGCCATGTGGCAGGGGATAAAAACAACAGGATTGAGTGCCTGATATATTTATATTGGTGGTCACTGACGGAGGGCCAATTTTTAAAACGTTGATTTTTTCACCTCCCTCCATGCGTTTTTTTTTTTAACGAGGGCGATGACGGAAGGGCACCCCCATGTATTTTATGGGGGATGGTGCTAGATATATTTCACCTATTTGATGCATTATTCTGCCCAATTTAGTTCATCAATCATAGAATGTGTATGAAGCTGAAAAGTCAATCATAACATGTGGGGTTATATTTTGCTACACAACCTGCTTGACATGATAGTGGACATACAAACACATTACATCTTTCATAAAATCAACAGCTGAGTAGGACATCAAAAGCAAAGTCAACTGAGAAATCCCTTTTGCTAAGCAGTTTGAGGTCGTGGATGGACATTTCATTTCACTCACCAATGTCCTGAGGTCTCCATATATCATGCCGACCTCCGCTCAAGTTTCCCACTTCCCAGTCAGACACATCAACGTCTCTGTTCCACAGTTGAGAAGTTCCAGCCAAGCACACACTACTAGGCAATTCTTGGTTTAGTCTTTGCATGGAAGAACCTGAATAGAAAGAGGGGGCAAATGGTTGACAAAAGAAAACTTTCCTTCCAATGGGAAGGAGCAATGTATACAATTCACCTTTACTCTAAATAATTTATCAGCATGGCTCGATTAATGTGTTGCCTGCAAGGGTAGTATAGAGCTATATCATACAAGCCAAACCGCACCCACTGTCTAAAAATAAATAAATCAGCCACACATTCCATGATCTAAAGGAGAAGTGTGTGTACGTCTATGTCTGTGTACGTGTGTGTACCAAGCCTGACTCCCAAGTGTCCCAAGTGTCACGTGTCTGACTCCCAAGTATCTCTCCCTGGCTACTCCCTCTTACGGTATGACAGACCTGAGCCTCGTCCTGGTGGAGGTGTTGCTCTCTTCATCAAAGACTCTATTCCTCACTCTCCATGTACTGCTCTCACTCCCCCACACCCCCAGGAATACCTCTGGCTTCGGCTTCCCCTCCACTCCCACCTCATGTTTATATGTGTACTGTACCGTCCACCGAACAGTGATGACTCCATCTACATCTCACTATCCGAAAACATGGACCATCTTCTATCTTCTCATCCAAACTCTCTCTTCCTCTTATGTGGTGACTTCAATTGTCATCACGCCAGTTGGCTAGGTGTGGGTACCTCTCTCACCTGCCATGGCACCTCAGCAAAAGCTTTCTGCGACTCATTGGGACTGACTCAATCAGTCAACTTCCCGACCCGGATCTCAACCAATGGTACTCCATCTCTTCTGGATCTGATTTTGACAAATTTCCCTGACAATATCTGCTGCTCTTCCTTCGCTCCAATTGGTTCTTCTGACCACGTCCTTGTCAAAGTGGACATCTCTCTGGCTGTTATCAGAGAACCACCTCACCGCCGTCGAGTCTGGCATTTCACTCAAGCCGACTGGCAGGGTCCCCGAGCAGCCATCAAACTTATAGACTGGTCTCCTATCACTACTTTCTCAAACATCAACTCATCCTGGGAATTCTTTCAAAGAAACTTGCTCTCCCTCATGCACAGATTTATCCCCTCTCGTGTTCAGTTGTCCTACCCTACCTCCCGCCCTTGGTTTACTGAAGCTTGTGGCGAGGCAGTTGTCCTGAAACAACTTGCCTTTGCCTCATGGAAAGCAAACCCAACTGAGGGCAATCTCAGTTCTTTCCACAAAGCTCGGAACAAGTGTGTATCTACCCTCAGGAGAGCCAGAAAACAACATCTTTCTCATCTCAAGTCTGAACTCTCAAACCTCTCTCCCTCCTCAAAATCTTGGTGGCGTTTAATCAAATCTGTTTCTGGTGTATGTTCCCCCTCCATCCCCTCCCTTACCTCAAATGGCCGCACTGCTGATTCCACACGTGATAAAGCTGAATGTCTAAACTCGGTGTTTGCAGCTAAATCGTGTGTCCTAAACCCATCACTATCTCTACCCACTTTACCCAGTTGCACCCAACTGTCCCTGGACTCTGTATCCTTTTCTCCTGACAAGGTGGAGAGCTTGCTTTCAAACCTCGAGTCAGATTCTGCAACCGGTCCAGACGGCATCAGCCCACGTGTCCTCAAAGCCTGCTCTTCTGCTCTTGCTCACCCTCTCTCTGTTCTATTCACCCTCTCATTTGCCCAAGGTCATCTGCCATCTGCTTGGAAATCTGCTAACATCACTGCCCTGCATAAAAAGGTGCAAAAACAGATCCCTATAACTACAGACCAATCAGCCTTCTCCCAATCATCAGCAAGGTGATGGAATCCATCATCGCCTCAGATATGAAATCCTTCCTCTTCTCCAATGGCTTGATTTCCAATCATCAATTTGGTTTCAGACCAGGTCACTCTACCCTGGATATGCTGCTTCTGCTCTCCCATCAATGGATGGAGGTCCTCAATGCCAGACAGGAAATCCGAGCCGTATCCCTGGACATATCACGTGCTTTTGACACAGTCTGGCACCCTGCCCTACTCACCAAACTCTCTTCCCATGGTATTCAAGGCCATCTCCACTCATGGCTTGCAGACTTCCTCTCCTGTCGCAGTCAACGTGTGGCCCTAAATGGAGTTCTTTCATCCCCTCTTCCTGTGCAGGCTGGAGTTCCTCAAGGTAGCGTTCTGGGCCCTGTTCTTTTTCTGGTTTTCATCAATGATCTCTCGGACTCTCTGGAAAATCCTCTATTTCTCTTTGCCGACGACTCCACCCTCTGCCGTACCATCTGTCATCCCTCAGACCGGCAAGCAGTAGCTTCTTCACTCACTGCAGATCTGGATAAAAATCACAAACTGGTCCAACACGTGGAACATGTCTTTCAATCCAGACAAATCTCACACTCTCACTATGTCTCTTCGAAAGGACCGTTTACAAAACCCCCCCATCCACTTTCTCAACAATCCTCTGGAAGAAGTCTTTTCTTTCAAGCTTCTAGGTCTCACTATCTGCCATGACCTTTCCTGGGAAAGTCACATTTCCAACCTCGCCTCAAAAGCCAGTCGCCGACTGGGAATCCTCCGTCGTGCTAAGTCCTTCCTCGGCCCTCTTGAGCTCCTGACCATTTACAAAGCTTTTGTCCGTAGCCTGATGGAGTACTGCTCTCCCCTCTGGGCTGGTGCTCCTGCCTCCCACCTTTCTCGGCTTCACGCTGTCGAAACCAGGGCATTTAAGATCATCGGCATCTCCCGCAATGAAGCTGAGTCTTTGGGCCTCTCACTCAATCACCGCAGGTTGGTCGGTGGTCTTTCTGTCTTCTACAGACTCCTCTCCAGCCTTGCCCCCCCTGCTCTCTCTGCGATTTGTCCCCACCACATTTCCACAGGGCGCTCAAGGTCCGCCAACAACCCCCTTCTGGTAAAACTACCAAAATCACAAATCACTGCTCATCTTCACTCTTTCAATCCTCTTTTTTCCCGCCTTTGGAATAAACTTCCTCACTCTATTCTTTCCCATTCTTCCCTCCAGGCTTTCAAAACAGCTGTTCACCACCACCTCTTATCTTCCCCCATCCAAATCCTCGATCTTTTCTACCCCCGATAATCCACCCAAGCCCACTTCCTTTATTTCTCCTACTTTCCTTCCTGAAAGTCCCTGAAATGTCCATCTTCTCTTCGCCATGTTCCCCGTCCCATCCCCATCCCTCTCCCTTCCACAGTTCACCTAATGTGTCTGTTCCCCACTGTTTTGTCCCTTCCACTCCCGCCCCTCTTGTCTCATGCCTCCTTGCTGTGAGTTGTGCGTTTGCTCTCATACGAGCCTCGACCAAGGTATACAAAAAAAAAAAAAAAAAAAAAAAAAAGCCACCATCCTAACCACTAAGCCAACACCAGGCTTATTTGCTTCCCAATGGAACCATTTATATTATTCTTCAACAGCAGAAAGCCTTTAGAATAATGCGTGATGGACGAACACAGACGTGTGTGTGTGTGTGTGTGTGTGTGTGTGTGTGTGTGTGTGTGTGTGTGTGTGTGTGTGTGTGTGTGTGTGTGTGTGTGTGTGTGTGTGTGTGTGTGTGTGTGTGTGTGTGTGTGTGTGTGTGTGTGTGTGCACGCGCGTACGCACACGTCTGTGTTCGTCCATCACGCATTATTCTAAAGGCTTTCTGCTGTTGAAGAATAATATAAATGGTTCCATTGGGAAGCAAATAAGCCTGGTGTTGGCTTAGTGGTTAGGATGGTGGCTTGGGATCCCAGGGTCCTGAGTTCAAGCCCCGTTGGCTGCTGAATTAACACCAGGGGGTTGACTCAGCCTGTCATCCTTCCGAGGTCGGCGAAATGAGTACCAGTGTACTGGTCCCGGTGTATGCCCCGGTTAGAATAGGTGTACCATATCCCTGTGTGTCGTAAGAGGCGACCAGGGTTGGCGTCAGGAAGGGCATCCGGCCATAAAACATTGCCTCAAGAAAAAGCCAGACCCCTGCACAGCAGGGAAAAATGGCTGTAAAAACGGTCATTTTTTTATCATTGGGAAGCAAATAATAGTCAATTTAGTTGGAACAAAAACTCGTGTCCATTCACTCATAAAAATGCCTGTTTTAAAAGCCCGTCTTTACAGAAAGGAAGATGAGGAATAAGAGGGACTTGGGTTTATTATTATTTTTTTTAATGCAATGGTTCCAAGGGTACGACAGCAGGAACCCTTTTGGAAGAGAACGTGACAGACACGGATGGAGTACACACTTTTCCACAGTTAGCTTCTCAAAGCAAAAGAAACTAGAAGGAAGCTCCCAGACATCACGACATCACCAGATATGCATCCGCCGACATTACATCATGATACCAAGTTTGATTTAAATCCCTGAACCCAGATTCAAAACATTAAATATTCTGACTGTCAGACATGCATCCAATCAGGTTGAAAATTAAAACATACAGTGGGGAGAACAACAATTTAATACACTGCCGATTTTGCAGGTTTTCCCACTTACAAAGCACTTTGAGGTCTGTAATTTTTATCATAGGTACACTTCAACTGTGAAAGACGGAATCTAAAACAAAAATCCTGAAAATCCCATTGTATAATTTTTAAATAATTAATTTGCATTTTATTGCATGAAATAAGTATTTGATCACCTACCAACCAGTAAGAATTCCGGCTCTCACAGACCAGTTAGTTTTGTCTTTAAGAAGCCCTCCCATTCTCCACTCATTACCTGTATTAACTGCACCTGTTTGAACTCGTTATCTGCATAAAAGACAGCTGTCCACACTCAATCAATCAGACTCCAACCTCTCCACAATGGGCAAGACCAGAGAGCTGTCTAAGGACATCAGGGACAAAATTGTAGACTTGCACAAGGCTGGGATGGGCTACAGGACAATAGGCAAGACAATAGGCAACCAACCAAGCTTGGTGAGAAGGCAACAACTGTTGGCTCAATTATTAGAAAATGGAAGAAGTTCAAGATAACAGTCGATCTCCCTCGGTCTGGGGCTCCATGCAAGATCTCACCTCGTGGAGCCTCAATGATCATGAGAAAGGTGAGTGATCAGCCCAGAACAACACGACAGGACCTGGTCAATGACCTGAAGAGAGCTGGGACCACAGTATCAAAGAAAACCATAAGTAACACATTACGCCGTCATGGATTAAAATCCTGCAGCGCACGCAAGGTCCCTCTGCTCAAGCCAGCGCATGTCCAGGCCTGTCTGAAGTTTGCCATTGACCATCTGTATGATCCAGAGGAGGAATGGGAGAAGATCATGTGGTCTGATGAGACCAAATTAGAGGTTTTTGGTTTAAACTCCACTCGCAGTGTTTGGAGGAAGAAGAAGGATGAGTACAACCCCAAGAACACCATCCCAACCATGAAGCATGGAGGTGGAAACATCATTCTTTGGGGATGCTTTTCTGCAAAGGGGACAGGACGACTGCACCGTATTGAGGGACAGATGGATGGGGCCATGTATCGTGAGATCTTGGCCAACAACCTCCTTCCCTCAACAAGAGCATTGAAGATGGGGCATGGCTGGGTCTTCCAGCATGATAACGACCCGAAACACACAGCCAGGGCAACTAATGAGTGGCTCCGTAAGAAGCATCTCAAGGTCCTGGAGTGGTCCTGGAGTGGTTCCGGAGCCAGTCTCCAGACCTGAACCCAATAGAAAATCTTTGGGGGGAGCTGAAAGTCTGTGTTGCCCAGTGACAGCCCCGAAACCTGAAGGATCTGGATGGAGGAGTGGGCCAAAATCCCTGCTGCAGTCTGTGCAAACCTGGTTAAGAACTATAGGAAATGTCTGATCTCTGTAATTGCAAACAAAGGTTTCTGTACCAAATATTAAGTTCTGTTTTTCTGATGTATCAAATACTTATTTCATGCAATAAAATGCAAATTAATATTTTAAAATCATACAATGTGATTTTCAGGATTTTTGTTTTCGATTCCGTCTTTCACAGTTGAAGTGTACCTATGATAAAAATTACAGACCTCTACGTGCTTTGTAAGTGGGAAAACCTGCAAAATCGGCAGTGCATCAAATACTTGTTCTCCCCACTGTATATTCCCCATGACTACTGGATCATAATTGTGAAGTTTCACGGCAATTGATGAAGCGGTTCAACAGAAATTTTTTTTTTTGAAGATTTTTGTTCAATCCAATATGGTTGACAGACTATATGATCAGGAAAAAAAAATTTTTTTGGATACCAAGTCGAGGCTTGTGTAAGAGCAATTACACAGAAACATATAACAAGGCAGGAGACAAGGAGGATGTGAGAGGGAAGCACAAAATAGTGGGGAACAAAGACAATAGGATATCTGCGGAAGGGAGAGGGATGGGGCAGGGTACATGGGGTAAACAAGATGGTACTGCAGGGGGCTTTCAGGAAGGAAAACAGGGAATTTGAATGAGATGGGCTTGGGGTGGTTTAACGTGGGTGGTAAAGATCAAGGTTTTAGATGGGGGAAGATATGAGATGGTGGTGAACAGCTGTTTTGAAGGCCTGGAGCGAGGGAGTGGGATTGAAGAGGGTGTGAGAGTTTGTTCCAGAGGAGGGAAAAAGAGGCATTCAGGCATATCTTGGAGGCATTCAGGCATAATCCCTCAGAGGATAGCCTTACTCTGCTGGCTGGTCAGCCAGACGCACGTGCCAAGTGTCTGAACCCGCTGTTCCTCTCGTACCAAGCGGGGTTGTTGTCGCGGCGACAAAGCATCAATAGGGTAAAACTAACCTGTCTCGCAACGGTCTAATCCCAGCTCACGTTCGCTGTTAGTGTGTGAACAATCCAACGCTTGGCAAATTCTGCTTCGCAATGATAGGAAGAGCCGACATTGAAGGATCAAAAAGCAACGTCGCTTGGCCACCACAAGCCAGTTATCCCTATGGTAACTTTTCTGACACCTCTTGCTTAAAACGGAAAACATCAAGAGGATCGTGAGGCCATGTTTTCACGGTCTGTATTCATCCTGAAAATCAGGATCAAGCGAGCTTTTGCCCTTCTACTCCACAGTAAGTTTCTGTCCTCCATGAGCTTTCCTTGTGAGTCACTGTTTTGCAGGCATACCACCCTAATCAAACTCCCCACCCAGACCCATCTCCAAGCAGGTCACCACATCAACAGCAACAAAGAAAAACCATTGCACATTGCATTAGAAAACAAGCACCTGCGGTGAGTTTCGTCTGCGGAACGGACTTCGTTCTTTGTACTGTGTTTGATCGTTGTGACAAGGTGCGCACGATATGCATGATGTGTGTGGGCTTCGCACCAGAAATACGTGCGAAAAAGGACACAGGAAGGATCATCTGTCCTGAGGTTCGTGACTCCGTCCTTTCCAAAGGTCCAAAGTTTTTCCTTTTTTCCAACATGGCTGTGACACCACTCTAACTATGACATCATAATTACCATTAAAACAGACATGAGAATTCACATCATCCTTCCATCCATTGGGACCATACTCTGCGCAGAGCAATGGTGCTGCCTCTGCTGTGCAGAGCAGTAGTCTCCTTGGCTATTGGGCACAATCCTGGACGGGTCGCCATTCCGACACAGGATACCAGCAAGCTGCCTCATTTTGCCGACCTCAGAAGGATGACAGGCAGAGTCAAACCCACCTGGTATTAATTCAACAGCCGAGAGGGATTTGAACTCAGGATTCTAGGATCCCAAGCCCTCTACCCTAACCATTAAGCCAACACCAGGCATAGTATTCACACCCATGGTGAAATTCTCATGTCGATCAGATGAGGCTGTAGCGAACAGAGCATGGACGTACGGACAACCAGAAAAAAAAAAAAGATGCCTCCGGCAACTTCGTCAGCAGAAGCATAATAAATAAATAAATAAATAATAACTGAGTTCATGGAACAACTTATCCCATGCAGTTTTGAGAAAAAGGACACAGGATCATTTAAACCCTTGCTTTGCATTTCCAAGCACAATCTATATTTCCTACAAGCCACAAATTTGGCCAAATTTTGATATCTCCCCCACCCCCCTAAGGCAGAGTGTGTGGCAATTTTGATTGGCCATGATGGTACAATATTTTGTCCAAGTACTGCTAAACTGGAGGTTTTGGGAAGTGACAAGATGGTGACGTGTTCTACAGTGATCTAATCGATAAATCTACTGAAATACAATGAGTTTTATAAAGGCTGTAGAAACGAGAACAGCACTCTTCGACATTGCGACGTCAACCAATATGCCTCCGCACACATTATACATAATTGTACCAAGTTTGATTTAAATCCCTTCAGCTGTTCTCAAGCATCATATTTCGACTTGACATGACCTCTGACCTATTGATGCCAGAATATAATCGGTTCGTCTTTGCCTCATAATATATACTGCTACCAAGTTTGGTCAAAATCCCATCACTGGTTCACAAGTTAGCTGGTAACAGAATTTTTTTTACCAAACTGCAACAATTTACCTCTGGACCCCATCGTACAATCAGTTTATCTTTACATCATGATGCATACTTGTACCAAGTTTGACTGAGATTCCTTTAGCCAATCTCTATCATGGACTCATGGACAGACAACTCGAAAACATAATGCCTTCGGCAACCTATTCAGCGAAGGTATTAAAAAAAACAAAGTAAAATTTAAAATAAATAAATAACTTTTCCCAAACTTTACCATCGTTGATGCACAGTCTTTTACACCAGCTTATTTAACACATTAAATTAGTTATTTGTGCCTACTGCGTCCTTTACAACATCTCTAAAACAGTAAGTCTCCTGTTTGGAATGATTTTCAATTTGGTTTGACGACCAGACAGAAACAATTACCTTACTCTGCGCATGCACACTCGGGATGAGATTCCATGCAATTTGCCAATTTCAGAGCCAAAGTACTGCTAAACTGCAGGTTTGTGTTCTGATTCTTGTTCCCAATATAACATTCAATTGAAATCAAATTGTGCCTCGATCACAGACAGATGTTTAAAGACAGCCAGAGAAAGTGAACCAATTGCTTCTCCCCCATTTTCACTTTGTATGTGGGGTAAATACACAATTAGTACACAGAAAGAGCACACAAAACCACCACAGCAGCAACGTGTAACAAAAGTTCCTTTTTTTTTTCACGTGCTTCACTACATTTTAAATTCTCCTAGACCCAGAGAGACGTGCAATAAGTTTGTGAAGAGCAACACGCCGTCCTTTGATTACATCTGTCAGTAAATTGACGGGAGGCACACCGAGTAAAATTTGAAAATGCATAACATACCCAAAATCCCACTAAGCTTCTTGATAAAAAACCCCAAAATTGATGATGTAAGGTGCTGGAAGGGAACTATGATTGGCTGCAGAATAAACTGACACATACTTCCTACCAATATGGCATTATTTCAACCTTCATCGGCAAAACTTCAAATCACGTTTGTATTAAGAAATGTATTTAAAGTTTCAGCCAGACCTACAGAAAACATATTCACTTTGCATAAAACGCAAGAGCACCATTTCATGAAGGTCAGACACTCATCATCATCTCTCTTTTTTCACTCATCATTTCATCAAGGTCCACTGCTCGACACAAAGTCTCTCCCAAATTCTTTTTAGCCCCCAACCAGGCATCAGCCAGGCTGGGAGCTTATATTTCAGGTGCTCTATATCTGTCTCTGCTCAAAATTGACTGCCTGCATGCATTTCCTTCATATTAGGCACATGTATGCAATAATATCTGGGCACGAGATACTTCAAATTATTTTAGAAATGGAACCAATTTGGAATTTTCGCAATTGAATGGCACCGCTACATTAAGCTTCAAATCAGTCTTCTTGCATGCACGCACCTCAAATAAATCCATCCATTGGGACCATACTCTGTGTAGAGCGTTGGTGCTGCCTAAGTAGTCTCCTTGGCTTTTGGACACAATCTTGGACGGGTCGCCACTCCGACACAATATACCAGCAAGCTGGCACTCATTTTTCCGACCTCGGAAGGATGACCGGCAGAGTCAACCCCCACCTCGTATTAATTCAACAGCCAAGGGGGATTTGAACTCAGGATCCTTGGATCCCAAGCCCACCACCCTAACCATTAAGCAAACACCAGGCCGACACCTCAAATAAATGAATTATGCAAATGAACATTTGAAAAAGATGCTTCTGTATTTGACAATTACCGATTAAATTGACAGCAATGAAGGACCATGAAAGAACAGCATACAAAGTCCAGAAACATTCAAACAAAGTTAAAAAATAAAAATAAAAAAAAGAACATGTTTGCCTCATCCAAATTTTTTACGACAATGCAATTTACTGAGCTTCTCAGCATGACGGAAATGATCTGAAAGCAAAATGCTACAGAAAGCAAGCAATAAACCTTCATTAAATGCATTCTAACTGTTATTGCTTAAAAGAAAAAGGCCGAGTTTGTAGATAAAACATTTACCTGCCTGTTGTGAAAAAGCTACTATCAGACATCTCATTTAAGATCAAATGTAACCTTGCTTTCTCCAAGCAACAGATAATTATTAGAAATGTGTTTAACCCTCAAAATTAAACGAGTGGGAATTGAGGATTAACATAAATTAAACTGGTGATACTTTTAATAGGCTACAAAACTCGAGTTTAATTAACCACCCGTCATAAAAGTCCCCCTGTGCTCACAAGGAATCAGATTTTGATCTGAATAAACACAAAGTACACATGCCAACAAAATGGTGTTATGCCTATATTTATCAGTCACATGGTTCATCAGCCACTTTTTTGAAACATTAAAAACAAACCTTCAAAAATCTTCTCTGACAGCTGAACAGATCAAGGCAAAACTTTGCAGGTATGATCGCCGATCCATGAGGAACAAAATGTTCTCCAACTATGATGTCATAGGTCACATGGTTTGGCAGCTATGATATTTTTTGAAGAATAAAACTTTTAAAATCTCCTTCTCCAGAACGGCTTGACAGATCGAGGAGAAACTTCAACCACGTTCCCCAAGCATTGGGGATACCAGGATGTTCATGAATAATTAATAGGTCACATGGTCTGGCAGACATATTGGATTGAACAAGAATCTTTAAAAATTATTATTGACCAGGGAAACAAACATTATATGTATATGTGGGAAACATACACCCAGACGGGGAATCAAATCCAAGTCCTCTGGTGAACCGCACCAGTGCTCTGCCATTTGAGCCATCTGGGTGACCCACCAACTGAGCACGCAATTCTCCCACATATAGAATTGCCACTACTTCCAGGACACTCACTGCTAACCATAGGAGTGACGGCCCATCTACGAGAGGATCTGATAACATATACATATGCTTGTTGACCTGTTTAATTACAATTGCATTACGACGCTCCATGGTGAATAATAGCAGCCATGGAATTGGCCCCCCACGGGGAGGGGGGGGAAGAGACCACGCATGGACAGGCCGCGCTGCTCCTATGGTTGGTAGTGAGTGTGCCGGAAGCAGCAGCAGAGAGAGGGGAAATTCTGTATGTGGAAGAATTGCATGCTCAGCTGGTGCGTCACCCAGATAGCTCCGATGGCAGAGAACTGGTACGGTTCGTGGGTTTGATTCCCCCATGTGGGTGAGTAATTTTTCCCACATATACATACAATCTTAAAAAAAAAAATTATTTCGCTTGAACCGCTTCATCAATAGATGTGAAACATCACAGTTATGATGTAGTCGGCATGGGAAATGCATGTTTGAAATTTCAACCTGATCAGACGCATGGTCTGGCAGCCAGAATAATTTAACATTTTGAATCTGGTTCAGGGATTTTAATCAAACTTGGTACAAGTACGTAGACGTAATAACGTGAGCAGAAGCATATCTGTGACATCGAAGAGTGCCCTTCTAGTTTTAAATATGAAATAGGCACTCAAAACAAAACACGATGGATTAGAAAGGTTCTTCTTCATTTTGGTTCCGGTATCAGCTCGAGCCTGCATGAAAGCAAACCAATTATTATCACTGGTTTGTTATTCGAGATATATTTTGTGGACCAGAAACCAATAACGACGTCAGTAAATGAAAATTGCTTTTTCTTTTATTTTGCCGATTCGACCCAAATACGGAGTTATCGGGTTTCTTCTTATTATTATTCATTGGGACCAGTGGGGGACATGTTTTGCAAAGCAATCATGGCTCATATTATCCCCGTGCTTTCGAAGAAAAGCAGGAATATTGTGATCGTCTCCGCCATCCGTACGTCCATCTGTCTGTCTTACCCTGTAACTCATCCTACACCGTTTGAAATAGGAACTTGAAACTTTGGGACATAGTAGATATATGTATGGGGAAGTGCACAACACTTTCGGATTTTTGATATGACCCCTAGGGGCCAGGCCAGAGGGTTTCGGGTCATGGGGTCGATTTAAAAAAAAAAATTGTCATAGCTTTTTAAATCAATATAATTTCACCTTGCATTAATGGGACAAAGCAGTGCGTGCGGGAATATGTGATGGTGTGCCATTGACACCGTAGTTCTAGTTTAGCATGTTAAATGAGTTATTCATGCCTGTTTACATCCTTTACATCCCTAAAAAAAAAACTAATTCCTGTTTGGAAGGATTTTCAATCTTGTTTGAATGGCATTAGACAGGCGAAAACAACTACCTTACCCCTCTGCACATGTGTGCTTGGGATGATATTCCGTACAATTTTCCAAATTCAGAGCCAACGTACTGCTAAACTGCAGGTTCGTGTTCCAATCTGGATTCTACAGTGTTCAGAATGTAAAATTAATCGAAATCAAGTAGTTCCTTGATCATAGATCGACGTTTGACAAAGCGTGAATGAATTGCTTAACCCCACTTTTCATCTTGCGCATGGAGTAATGAAGTTCAATTTCAATTATGAGCTCATATAATATAGGAGTTCCAACAAGTGCAAACACAAAATATACTCAAAGGCTCGTATGTTAAGTTCAAAGGCAAAATATACATGAAGACAGACAAATTTGCAAATGAGCAAAAAAATACTGCAGTTTCTGGAATGCCATCGTCAATTGTTGCATTATTTTCTTTGTTTATGTCATATTCCAAAACTCGTGATTCATTTAAGTGTCAGTCAAACATGAGAATTTTAAGCGGTGTAGCTACTTCAATATTTGGAATGTCCTCCTTTCCTTCCACAAGTCAAAAATGAAGAACCTTTCTCACCCTCCATGTGGGGGATAACCAGATTCGCAAGTTGGCGTTTGCAGCTTCTCCACATGTACCAACGTACACAAACAGCCCTTTATTTATTTATTTTAGACTGCACCACTTCTGACATGAGTGCGAGTATTTTTTTTTTTTTTTATATATTACGCTTAAAAAGTAGTAAAATGTTGGCATCATTGAAAAGACATTTTTACGATCAGAAATGGCTGAGAATGCGAGAGACCCTTTGGGAACCTCCAGCATCTGGAGCATGCCTCAGGGCCCCAGACCACCAACAGGCCCTTATTCTAGTGGTAGGAATCGCAATATTTTGCTTTGACCTGCAACGGAAAATACTAACTAAATCACCGAGTGAGCAATAAGTCTGCGAGAATGTGGTCACAGAACATAGAATAACGTTTAGGATGCATTTCATCATTTTCTATAATTGTATTTCAATATGAATAAAATAAAAATAAAAGAATTTAAAAAAAAAAAAAAAGGAAAGGTAGAAGAGCAGAGCTGAAGCAATGTGTTCCAACCCCGAGAACTCATGAAAACACATCTCAGAATTTGCTTTTAAAAATAAAATCAATGCTATTGCATGTACCCATGTCACGGATGGATGCAGTGGTGGGAGCAGAAGGATTGCCATGGGCATTGTCTGAGATCCTATTGGATGCACCCAATGAAGATGAGCCGAGTTTTGGCCTTTTGGAAGCCTCTTCCGAAACAGGTGAAAGCTCCCTGCCTGCTGTTGCTCCTTCTAATCCCGATGAAGAAACTCCTCGGCTCGAAGCGTGTGCCCCCGTGGAGGTCATCGATGAAAACTGCGAACATAAGGATAATGCAACCACTCATGTTGACAAGCTAGCTGTGCAAATCTGTTGGACAGAAGTTATTGAAGTTTTCATTCCAATCAATATTAAAACTGTATTAAGGCTACTGCTTTCCTGCAAGGAACATGCAATTAGGCCTCCAAGGAAAGCATCTCAGGAATTACAATTTCTATAATACTTTTCCAGGAAGTTGAACATACAAGTTGGCTGCATCCAGAAAGATTACTTAAATCCTGCAAAGAAAAGAAATGAAAAAAAAAAAAACATTTTGTTTTGAGCTGCAATTCAGCATCACAAAACGATGGAGTGATTTAATTATTGTACAGCATGTTGAAATTTACAACGTAAATACCCAAACAATGCAAGCGCTTGCATTACACCACTATCACTGACCGACAGGGCCAGAGGAGAGCAGCTGCCGATTTTCATATCTTGCAATATCATCCGATTACATGCAGGAAAGATTCTCATGCTGTAAGCTTCACCGACCGTGCAACATAACCCATATTTTATCAAGAGATGGTGCTGCAGTCTAGACATGGTACTCCTGGCACGGAATGGAGATTAGGCTTGCAGCATTGGTCAGGTTGGTGCACCACCTTCGTATGGTAGACAAGACAATAAGGTGGGCACCAAGGGATTAACTCAATAACCTGAGATAAAAGTGCTTTGGAAAAGGGCCAATACATCCAAGTCGTGAGATAATCCAGTAAGAGAAATAAACCAGGGATCTGTACGACAAATAAAAGCTACTTATGACCTCCCTTTACCCTACCTCCACAAAAAAAACCTAAGCTCATGGATGTGTGAGGGGACAGAGGGCAAAATGGCAACCCACTGACACTGTGATCATGGTTGGACAAAAGCAAGGGAAAGAGGAGAGGAGATGCAATAACCTGAAAGCAAGAGGGTTGGCTTTGGTAGGGTTAATGGGGGAACAAAGGATGTCTGCAGGGAATGGGGATGACAGTGCACCAGTTGCTTGAAGCCTTGGAGAGAAGAGTATGATTGACGTTCTACAAACAGAAGAAGAAGAAGAAGAAAAAAAGTGCTCATCAAGGACAGGCCCCACAAACTCCTTAAACATGAAAAGTGGAGATTTTACATTTCATTAACTGACGAAACAGACAAGCAAACAAGATGAGGTCGGGCAGAGCACGATACTTGCAAAATCCATAAAACAAATTTGACTTCAAAAATAATGACCAAATATCAAGTGAATCGGATGAAAATTGACAATTTCAGAAATTCGGCCGATGTTGACCTTATGACCGATGGTGACCTCAAAAATAATTGGTGGTTGAATTCAGTGACCTGATGTGAAAATTCTCTTCAAATTTCAACTCAATCGGATGAAAATTGACAATTTTAGAAATACGGCCTATGTTGACCTATTGGTCGATGTTGACCTTTTGACTTCAAAAACAATAGCCTTCTTCCTTATGACAAACTCTACCATGTGGTGAAGTTTCGTGAAAATCTGTTTAAAATTGTGACCTGTAGGTGACAAACAAACAGACAGACAGACAGACAGACAGAGACAGAGAGAGACAGAGAGAGACAAACAGACAAAGGGGTGAAAACATAACCTCCTTCACCTTTGGTGGTGGAGGTAATAAGTAACTTAATGTAGTTATACAGGTGGTAGAGATGATAAATTGTCTACAAATACATTAAGGTGGTATTTAAGTTGAATGGTAATGGGTAAACAAACAAGTAATTTGAGGTGGTGTGTTCGTAGCACTGATGGTAAAGTGAACGAAAAAAAAAAAATTAAAAAGTTGTGTTGGTAGTGGAGATTGAGAGTGGAGACTAATCTAGACTCGAGAACATTGGAGAGGTCTTTATGCAGATGAGGAAACATGAGATTTGTATTGATGAGGAACAGCAGTCCATATTTCTCATGCAAGGAAAATATGGAGGCGCTTTCTTGAAATTGGGCTCACAGGATGGCCGAGAGGTACGGACACTTGCCTTTAAGCTGTCTCGCCTGGGTTTGAGTCTCGGCCCAGCTACAAACTGTCATCTGGTGTTTCACAAGCAGGGGGATTCATCAATGTGTGTGCCGTCCCTTCGATGGACGTTAAATGGGTGTCCTGTCTGCTTGCATTCGTTTGTGGACTTAAATATCTCATGGTGTTCTTTGCAAATAGTGTAGCAGCATAGCAAACCTGTTGTGCATTTTGTGATACAAGCACCAAATTTGGCACAAATGTACATTAATATGTTGCGAACCTTTTCATATATTGGGCCACTTGAAATTCTCTTTATGTCCGCCATATTGGATTTCAAAATGGCCACCACTTGAAATCTACATTTGCTATTATCTCTGGATGTAATGCAGCTATTGACTTGATTCTGGTATCTAAATGTATGTTTTTGGGGGCAAGTAATCCAATAGTACCATTTTCAACTTAATATTATCTATCACAGTCTGTTCTATAATTTTATTTGGAAATTATCTAGGCAAATATTGGATTCAACACAATATTTGAAAAGAACGTCTTAGTTCTGTAAATGTCTTAGGTATAATACTGACATGCTACATGGTCTAGTATTTGAGGCTAAGTGTACTGGTATCTGAGGCTAGGTATATACCGGTACTGAAGATACGTGCACATAAAGTGTCATGTTAACAAGTTCAGCATTGCCACAAGTACATGTATGTTGTTGACTCATCGTCATGTGCAGTCCCCTTCACACACACAGAGGGCTGTGCACTGAAGGGCAGCCTTTTTGCACTTGCAGCGCCTCACACACCCTTTCTTGCACTTGCAAGAAACCAGCTCAATGCAGCTGTGAGCTACCTCAGTTAGCCTGGTCCAGTAAGGTGTGTACTGTCCTTCTCCAGTCCTTGACCAACCCCAGTTGGTTGGTGGAGGGAGCTCTGGTGCTGGCAGCAGTATCTGACCCCACACATGTCCACCTTGACATGTTCCTCCAGAGCTGCCTTCGTTGGAGGGAAGAGCTGCACATTGTTCTTCCTTGCGAAGAGTTTCCTCCTGGCCTTGTCAATGTCTGTGCATTTGCTGGTTCGATCATACGACAGGATCACGAACTTCTTGATGATGCGCATTGCATCGTCTGGTATGTCACGAGGTGCAGAGGACAGCAGCAGCAGCAGCGCCTCAGTGAGTTCTGGCAGTACCGTCCAGACTGCCCACGCAGTCTTCTTGCCATGTCTATGAAAACTAGACAGTGTCGCATCCAGTTAGAGCATGGAACATTGGCAGTGCACGAGCCTTCTCTCGTCCCAATCCAGCTGCTATTTCGTGTGCTGCTAGGTATCGGAAACTCTGGCCTGTTCCGAATGCCAGCCACAGTTTGTCTTCTGGTTGCAACTCCTTTGCCAGGGACACTGCCAGCACCACAACATCGGTGTCTACAGTCCGGATGAGTATTGCATGGTGTCCATGCTGGACTGCGTGAGACGCATGCAGCAACATCCGACTGTCAGCTTCTTCATGGTTACATGGGGCGAGTGAGGTCAGATCTGGCAGTAGTGGCTTGCTGAACACTGCCTCTCTATCAGTAATGACGAGTTGCTTGTCCTCCTGGTCAAACCATTCCATGAGAGCTGCTGAGAGGAACCTGAACAGCTCAGTTTTGTTGCTGTCCACTCATAGGAAGTTCTGCCAGTTTCCTGGTATGGCTGCGGCAGCCACCACACGTCTCCGCACACCTTGTCCCCGCTTTGCACGTGTACTACCTTTCAGTGAATCAGCAAGGTAAGTATCCCAGACCAGATCCAGGCATGACACTGTTTTCAGCTTCGTGGACATATATGGGATGAAGATCTGTTGTGCATACTCTTCAAAGGTCTTTGATGCAGCTGGCTTCAGCATCTGGACGATAGCTGCCCCATCAAGCACAATATAGGTAGTGACAGGAGTCTGTCTTTGCGTCGGAGACTTCTTCCAAGCATGTGAGATCACTCTTGGTACCAGTGCAGAGGCTTCCACCATCAGACAATGCAGGAGGACATGCCTGATTCTCATGACAAAAGAACTCCTCAAGGTTTCCATCCCTCGTCTGGCAGCCAATGTACAGGCGTGCGAAGAGTTCACGGTCATTCTTGATGGAGGCGAGCTGTTGCTGACCTATGCTCTGGCTTCTTGGAGTGGAAGTGCTGAACACCTTCAGCTTGTTACGAGGAATGGGTGCGTCCACTGCCTTTGTTCTGTCCAACAGACACTCTCTGGTGAAAGCCTCGAACTGCTCTTGGCCAATCCTCTTGGCATTCATCACGGTCTCCACAGCAGCAGGATCTGCGATCTCCTTTGTGTCCAGTTTGACCACATCCTGACTCTCCTCCTCGAATGGGTTGCCCATCTCCTCTATGACACCGACGAGAGAGCGAACATCTTTCACAAATGAGGCCTGTACACTTGGCGTCTGATCATGATGACGTGTGTCTGCTGTTTGCCGTCTCCAGTGTTGGTTCCCATCCTGGAATTCTTCGATCACCCTGGCAACTTCTGGTCCCACAACCATCCAGCGACGTAGGGCACTAGGGTTGTCAGTGAGCCCAACTGCTCCACCGTCTCCTTTGATGCAGGCATTATTCTGCTCATGTGCCTGGTCAATCGGGATTGAAGAGAACACCCTCTGTGTTTTCTGAACGGTGAAGTGGCTTTCCCTGAATTTCCTGGCTACATCTGGGTGTTTGATGGTGAGTTCGGCCATGTCCTTCAGGTGCACTAGTATCCACCTAGCATAGTGGGTGTGATCCAGTGCATGGAACCAGGGGACCAGCTCTGTCAGAGCATCGAGGTACATCATTAACGATCCCTGCCTGAGAGAACGCACATACACTAGAACCAACAGTTCTAGTTCCAGCACGGTTGCCCAGTAGTGAAACTGGGGGATGTCTTCTCCTCTCTGGCAACACCAGTCTTCAAACTCCGGAAGGTCCTCTGCATCCCTGGTTTCTCCCAGACAGTAGTGGTTGTAGGCACGGTGTTGCAGGATGTACAGTGCTGCTGCAGTCACTTGATGTGAATTTATATTTTAGACTGCCAGTATATATGAACTTGTCTGAGTTGTTACTAGTGATTTAGTATAGTTTTTTTTATTTATATTTACAGAACTAAGATATTCTTTTCAAAGTATTGTGTTGAATCCAATATTTGCCTAGATACTTTCCAAATAAAATTATACAAGTCTGTGATAGATAATATTAAGTTGAAAATGGTACCATTGGATTCCTTGCCCCCAAAAACATACATTTAGATACCAGAATCAAGTCAATAGCTGCATTACGTCCAGAGATAATAGCAAATGTAGATTTCAAGTGGTGGCCATTTTGAAATCCAATATGGTGGACATAAAGAGAGAATTTCAAGTGGCCCAAGATCTGAAAACGTTCGCAACATATTAATGTACATTTGTGCCAAATTTGGTGCTTGCATCACAAAATGCACAATTCTTTTGAATATTTGGGCTAAGCCGCCCCACTAAAAGCGTAGGTGAGCAATTGCCGGCACCCTGAACAAATTCCAAATTCCTGCCTTAACCAGCAGAGGGCACAACCATAACCCCGACAGAAGATGCTACCCAGCAGCAATGTGCTGCATACAAACAGATAAGAAGGTAGTGGAGATTGTAAAGTGTATATAAACAAGTAAAGAATCTAAAGTTGTGTTTGTGTTGCGAGATGGTAAAGTGTGTACAAGTAAATAATGGTTTCCAAAGCAGATAAAACTGTACTATTCTCTCCTATAAAAAAAATTTTCAAAGCAACAAAATTCGGAAAGAAAAGTGTGACCCACGACTTTTTGCTGCGACCACAAAATCATTTGATGTGCTTCATGCCCAATGTGTTATTGCATAAATGCTCCAAATATGAAAGAAATGCATCAAGTCATTTTGAGAAGAGGTTGTAGACCGATGCACAAACTGAAAGGAACCAAACTACAAGCCACAGCTGGGCTGATACGTGGTTAGGACCAAAAAAAAAAGAAACTAAAAAGAGTTGAGGTGTGCAAGCCTGGATATTGGGGGTTTAACCAGGAGGGGGTCTATTCAAAAAATGTGTGTGGGGATGGAGTGGAGGGGAGCTGGCGAGGGTCAAAGAGATGATAAAGTAGAGGGAGCAATACTGGAGAAGTGGCAGGAATTACAGAAAGGCCACAGACCTGCCTATGCTGAGAGCAATCAATACACCTTGTGCTTCAGCCTAATTGTGGGAAATGGAATCCTAAGAGCTATATATTGTACAGAATCCACGAGTGACAAATGTGATGCTGGGGCACCAGCCAATAGGGGTGAGCAGTACTCCATTGAGCAACAGACAATGACCTTCTAGGCTGCTAGTCATTCTATTTTCCAGTGGAGAGACAGAACAGATGATGCCCTGTCTGCAGCTAGTTTTAGAGACCAGCTTCGCTATTTAGTCCAGTTGCCATGTAATGCATTTACATGACCAACTACGCATTTCAGTCCGACTAATGTTTTTCAATGGTTTCTGTCTCTTTTCACCCTATATTTTTGAAATCCGGTTGATGCCTCACTGGCACCCTCGGGCAATACGAGATATTCAAAATGGCCACGAAGATGACTGCTACTTGATGGAAATGTACAGAAATTGCGATAGTTTCGCTGTTATTCAGGCTACAAATGTGCTTCTATTTCTGTGACTTGTATAAATTTTGTGTTTCCAGGTGATTGTGGTTGCAGACTAATATGGCCAGCTGCATTTTCAAGTGTAGGAAGATGCTCTGCCTGATGCAGCCTGCAAAATGTTCATGAGTGGAGATCATGTTTGCCAACACAGGGCAGGTGTCTAACTCGGTGTTCAGTGACCAGTTTAGAGAACACACTTGCACAAGGTACGGCAAAGCCAAGAGCGGGCTTGTTGGTCTGACAATGAATCCGGACCAAGTGACCAATGCAATGATCTCGGGGTGCTTTCATATCACGTATGTAACAGTCTCCCTGGCGATTAAGACTTTAAAAGCACATTTCTTTGTGGTTCAATAGCGAAGCTGTCACTATTTCTATACATTTCCATCAAATAGCAGCCATATTGAATATCTCAAATTGCTCAAGGGTGCCAAGCATGGCATCAACTGGATTTCAAAAATATAGGATGAAATGAGACAGAAATCATCAAAAAAAAAAAAAGTCGATCCTCAGTACATGGTTGTCGTCTGGGCAACCAGACTAATGTGGTTGACCAATGAGCGATCATGGCTGCGAGTGAGGCCTCAAAGTTCAAGAGACAACCTCTTCCAGTGGCTTACTGTTGAAATAGACAGGTGGGTTCGTTTGAAAATCATTATGGAACAACAGGGTGGGGCTGTGAGATATGGCAGGGTTGAATAAACATGTTCCATATATCAAACCAGTATCTCATAAATTCCAGACCAGCAAAGTTGTGTACCTGTCATTGTAATCATATGCAAAAAGGAAAAGGGCTTTCAAGAGCATTGGAGAGGTCTTTATGAAGATGAAAAACATGAGCTTTGTATTGATGAGGAACACAAGCCCATATTGCTCATGCAAAGTAAAATATGGATGAGCTTTCTTGAAATTGTTAATTTCATGTTAGTATCGAACTCAGGTGGTCTTAAGGTTATAGTTTAAAAAATTAAATAAATAAATAAAAACAATGAAAGGGTGGAGAGCATTTCGATCTTCGGGAAAATTTCCATCAGTGATTGTGAGTGACATTTTCAGCTTTACCAAAAACTTTACCAGGAGAATATCCTAAGGGAAAAAAAAAACAACAACAAAAAAAACTTGAATACATACATAAGTGTGTATTTGAATGCAAGAAAACAAACATACATGGCATAATGCAAACACCAAAAAATAATTTGAAGTTTTGGTTCCATCATGTGCTGCGAGCGAGCATCCAGTCTAATTGCTGAAACCATATGGAAGACCCACCCTCTCGTGAGCAGGCCCTAGCTGCTCCGATGGTTGGCAGCAAGTGCCCCAGAAGTAGTGGGGGAAAGAGAGTGGCACATATATGTGGAAGAATTGCATTGTTCAGCTATTGGGTCACCCAGATAGCTCAGATGGCAGAGCAATGGTGCAGTTTGCCAGAGGACATGAATTCGATTCCCGGTCTGGGCCCATAATTTTTCCACATATATTTATAATGTTGAAACCATCAAATACATTTGTGTCCCCAAAATGTTCAGTGAACACGAGATCACATTTGAATGTGGGGGTGGGGGGGAGGGGTGGGGAAAGGGGGGAAGGGAAGTCTGTTCTGACTGAAGAAATGTTGTGCCAATGTTTGCGCACTCATTATGGACAAATGTTTGCATGCACAAAAACAAACCAAAGTTCATGTGAAGAAATGTTTGCCTCAAGTGCACACAAAAACGAATATGCATCGCACCTGAGGCATCCCCCTTCATGGTTTTGCATGACCCAAAACAAACGATGGGCTGCCTTAATTAATTAAAACCATGTCGTACAATTTACAATGAAATAATCAAAAGTTAGGTGTTCATTGGCTGTGAAATGAACATTGCTACAACTGAACTTGCTCAAATCTCTTGAAGACGTACAACGTGAAAAGTTTAACAGAACGTCTTCATCCTTTCCTTACCCCTTACTCCAATGAAAATGTAGTCCTCCTTTTCTTGTTTTAAATGTTTGAACCATCTTGGGGTTTTTCTCTTTTCATTACAAAAGCGAGACTCTTGGAAGAGCAAGGTAGAAATAACAGTGGGAAAATCAAGCTGGGTGAAAGACCCAAACAAGGAATGAATGCATTTTTTTTTTTAACAATGCAATGCAATGCTTAATCAATCAGATCTCTTATGGCTCTGGGGATGTGTTCCAACCTCTTAGGAGCATGACAAGAAACAGCGTTTTAAGAGGTCATCATAACATGGTTTCAATGGAGATGCATTCCCGACAGCATAATTTCATAACGATGAGCGATATACAGGGTGTTTATGAAGTATCTATCTTAGGGAATTAATGACTTTCAGAATAACCCCTGAAATGCTCCAAAATACATTCCACAATGGTGCTGACAGATTTCAGCTCTGTAGAGATACTGATGGTGCCCGTGTAGAATCATATGCTCAAGTCGTCATTACATGTATGCCTTCTATTGCATTATGTTATAATTTTACCCACCTAACCCCTTATTACTGATATGTATATATATATATATATATATATATATATATATATATATATATATATATATATATATATATATATATATATATATATATATATATACTTGCTTTATAAACCCTGTATATGATCGCCTCATTTGGGTATCGGTAATTAGCACCAATAAATAATGATACTGTACACATGATAAACATATAGGGTGTGTCAATAAAAGGTTAACAGCTTCAAATGACCTTTGTACTTTGTCATGACCTTAATTTTTTTTTTTGCTTTGCAGGAGTGATCAATGATCTTTGGGGAAGTCATTCAAGCATAACCAAAGTATTCGATGGAAAAAAATGACATTTTCTATGGAGCAAAGAGTAAACATCGTTAAGTGGTATTTTGAGATCAAATCAATTGCTTCCGTCCAGACGAGGTTCTGTATTGAATATGTAGTGCATCCCAGAAACAAGCCAAGCAAGCCAGCCATTTGGAAACTCGTGAAAAAGTAAAAAAAAATGAAGGGACGATTCTCAACATTAACAAGGGAAGGTCCGGTCGCCCAAGAAGTGTACGGTGTGAAGGAAACATGGAACGAGTTAATGAGTCAGTCATGCAAAGTCCGAAGAAATTGCATTGACAAAGATCGGCTGAACTGGATCTCACTCACAGCAGTACGAGAAGATCAATGAAACAAGATTTAAACCTCGTTCCTTACCATATCACAACAGCCCATAAATTGACCGACAGGGATAAAGCAGCACGAGTCGCTCTGTGTGAGATGCTGCAGCAGAAGATGGAGGCAAACCCAAACTGGATTCACGATGTGAGGTTTAGTGATGAGGCACACTTTCACATCGATGGTGCTGTCAATTCATTCACACAACATCATTTTCTGGGGAAGTCAATGCCCAGATGAGGTTGAAAAGTTGCTTAAGGGTTGGAAAGTCGCTCCTTTTGTATCTGTCAGCTTCAGAGGTGTGTTTGGGCCGTATTGGTTTGAAGACAAAAACGGAAGAACGGTTACCAATCAAGAATGATACCGGTCGATTGTCAACGCATTTTATGAAGACTTGAAGCAATCTATGAGCACTGCAACCCTCCGGTGACAGTGGTTCATGCAAGTCGGTGCTACCCCGCATACAGCCAATTGAACAATTGCCTTTCTGCGTCAAAAACTTGGACGAGTTCTCAGTTTGCGTATCGAAAATGAATTGTCTCCACACAGCACCGACCACAATCCGCTGGATTATTTTCCTCTGGGGAGCTTATAATGATGACGTCTCCAAGGAACACCCCAGATCTGAACCTGATCTAAAGGGAGCAGTTGAGGCTTATGTGCAGATAGTAACCATTAAAACTTGTAGAAACGTCATTGAAAACTTCACAATCCGTGTGAATGCATGTTGTGTGCGTGGGGGGTGCTCACAACGAACACCTCAAGTAAAAGCGCATTAACGCATAATGAGTTTCATTTCTCCATGATTCGGTTTTCATTTTCCAAGTTAATTTTTATTACTCAATGTTTTGATGAGGTGGTTACCCTTTAATTGACGCCATGTATGAAAGCATCTTATAAAGAAAAAGAACAATTTCTTTACGATAGGTAATTGCATTAAAAATACAATAAGCTTCGTACTTGCCAGTACATTTGGTCAGAACTTACGTTAAGAGCTACTTCCGGGAGGACAGGCCAGGCTCTGGCTCATCCGCCTTGGAAACTGCAAGTTTCTTAAAAGCATCCAAGGTGGACTGAGAATGGTTCTAAAGGCTGATGTACTCGAACCCCAGCTCCAACTAATTTCAACCTGACTTCACCCACCTCATCACCTGCATTTTAACATGCATATACTGATGCTTTTCCTAAACTGTTTGGTCACATTACCAACACCATCACTCGCAGGCCTTTTTTTAGACATTATGGGTTAAAAATGTTTGTAAAAACACATGAATCAAGGAAAAAAAGGTGTTACCATGGTGGAGGAAACGGGTTTCTGCAGGAAGCATTCAAAACTTGGAGGCGTATGGTGATTGGCACAGCAACAAACAGAGTAGACCATCATTATTGATTACATGGCTCAAACGTGTGCCGAACTTTTGAACGGTTTTATGGATTTTTATGAACTATGTTTTTGTTTTACAGTAAACTTTCCTCCAAGAAAATTAGGGCTATAACGAAACAGTGTTCTACGAGGTATGCCTGTATATGGATACAATGAAGGAAGTGACAAAACCGCCAAGTTATACTCGCAGAAAAGTTCTGGAATACACGTCCAACAAAAATGGGCACAAGCATCTTCAATCATCATAAAAGTGATTGCAATCATAAGCAATCATCAGACGTGAATAAGCCCTCCTTGGCCAACCACAAAGCAAAGATTATCTCCAAAGCCAGCCGCAGACAAGGCATCCTCAGCCATTCCCTCAAAAATCAAAAACTACTCTCGGTCCGAAAAGATCTCCATAGATCAATGGAGTACTGCTCTCCCTTATGTGGTGGAAACCCCTTCCCCCCATTCATGTTAGTCTCGCCTAGATTCTGTGTAAGGCTAAGCGCATGTAAGTGGTTACCACCCCTATTTTAGGGCATACCCTGACTTGAGTGGCATTTTTGAATGTCACAAAGACTACTGCTGGTCATGAAATTTGGTTCATTGCACAGACAGTGTTCCATTGGACTTTAAAATATGTAGGTCCATGGGTCAATGATGTAAATTACTGAATATACATGCCCAGTATTGGCCTTTTTTCTTGTTTCACCTTAAAATATGACATGTATTAGACCATGCAAAAATAAAACATATAAAACATTCTATATGAAATTTCTAATCTAATCAAAAGGTTGTCACCCACCGTCTGAGAAAATCAGCATTTGTGTCGGTGATTGGTGGATTCGCATGATATATGCACATTCTGGCATATTTTTATTTTTTTTTTTGTTTTATTGCCCTTTTAGAGCCTGGGACTATGAAATCCCCTCACAAAATGACTAGTTTATCAATAACTCATATTTGCATGTCTTAAATTATTCAACTTATTACAAATAATCAATGTAAAAAAAATTGAGCTGATCCGGGTGGATACTTAATTACAGCGGCTTGACCGAACTTTCCAACCCAAATGTCCGACTGCACATCACGTTTAAAAAAAAATGCTTTTATTCTTCTCTGCATCAGATTATTTTCACTAAAATGTATTTACAAATGGGGCACAGTGATAGAGATATAATAGCATTTAAAAAATATTGAAAACATGCATGGCTTTGGTTTAGAGTAATTTTCGCATTTTTGTCCGACTGCACGTCACACTTTTTTGAATTTGATTAAAAAATTAATTTTCTTTTTAAAAAATTTTAAATATTTTTCCAGGTATTTAAAAAATATTTTATTAATTTAGAAGACAGTTAAAACAGTTTTGGAGAATTTAGAGAGCTTTTTGTTACTCCCAGAATTGATTGAACTGAAAATTTATGTCCAAGAATTTGTTAGATAAATCTTCTCTCTTTTAGTGCTTTTCAGCATCTAACAGTCACTGAATAGAGTAGTAATAAAAAAATAGGTATGCATTATTTCTTAATAATCTCAGAAATTGGTATTTTGATTATTAGATTAGTTGCTAGAATAAGTTACATACTATGACCTTCATTTATTTTGCCAAAAAAGAAAAAAAAAGAAAAATTAGGTGATTTCATTGAAAACTCACAATACAATCAGAATAGGTACCCCTTTTTCAAAGTATCATATTTTGGTATATATATGTAATTAAGCTATACGGTTTTTTGTTCTGAACTCAGTTAGACTTGCACTTTCAGGAAAATGTAGTGAGAAGGCAATGGAACAAACTTCATTTTTTGACATTTTTGAAAGAGTGATAACCACTTACATGCGCTTAGCCATCATCCAAATCTCTCAATATTAATAGCATCTGGGGCCACAGTGTGGCAGAAGCACAAGACTTGTTGCTCTCTAATTGCAAAGATGTCAATGGCCAGTGCTTGTATTTATTTTTAACCACCAACCCGACCCACTTCCTCCTCTATGATGCAGACAGACATTCTCCCATCAACGCCTTGATTACACTCCAAAAAAGCTGAATGCACACATTCACCCTTTTGTTCCTATTTTCTCCAGTTTGGGTAATCACTCTCTTCCATCCAAGGCTTCAAAAGCAGGCAGTGCCCTTCCCAGAAGCATACGGCCATCCAGGACCACCATGTCAAGTCATCTCCCATCCCTTCCCAGTTCTATTTATCCCACAATATTTTCCAGTGCATTCCTAAGAACGACATTCACACAGTTCATATTCACCTTGTGCCGAGCCTGTGTGTCAATTAAGCTACAGAAATTATATTTCCGATGAGTTAAAGTGAAAATCCACTTGTAAATGAAAGTGTTTTCACCATTAAAAAGTATTTTGAAGAGTTGATTTCAAAAACACAATATAATCTGTTTTCAAAGAACATAGTGGTGCGTCATATATGCCATCATTTGAATGCACAATTCAAATTCTGAGCTATTTAGCATCAAAATGATTTGTTCCATTAAAATGGCATTGAAAACACTCAGATATAACTGTTTATGCCATTATATTTTATCCCATCCCATGCTGTTTACTCAGCTAATCAATCGCTTCCTTGCAGTTTTGTGAAGCATGTTGATCCATCATGATTGCATGTATAAAATGCAAAATTGTCTGAAATAAACAATGACAATCAGGTTGTTTCCGCAAAATAAATCACCACAAATTACCTCCACAAATGTCATACATATATATATATATATACATATATACATACATACATACATATATACATACATACATATATATACACATACATACAGCTCTGGAAAAAAATTGAGACCACTGCAAAATTATCAGTTTTTCTAGTTTTACTATTTATAGGTATGTGTGAGTAAAATGAACATTTTTGTTTTATTCTATAAACTACTGACAACATTTCTCCCAAATTCCGAATAAAAATTTTCATTTAGAGCATTTATTTGCAGAAAATGACAACTGGTCAAAATAACAACAAAGATTCAGTGTTTTCAGACCTCAAATAATACAAACAAAAAATGTTCATATTCATTTTTAAACAACACAATACTCATGTTTTAACTTGTAGTGGGGCAACTTAGCATAACAATTGTGCATTTTGTGAAGAAAGCACCAAATTTGGCACACGAGTAGCCTATCATATTGTTGCGAATTCGCGCCCACCGGCGTGCGGACAGCCACGTAACTCGGATCGCGGCACGTCGCCAACCGGACGGACAATTCAGTCGTGACCCTCCGGGAACTATCGCCCGAAGCCAGTCACGGGTGGGCCTTTCGACCTCACTACAATCGTGCCAATCGGCCACCCGCGTAGGATAGGGTTGTTCGCCAAACTCGACCGACCAAAGTACCCACGCGGATGGTAAACTGGGCGATCGTACCATGCTGCAAGTCGACTCCAGACACGAGCCGCTTGGGCATGTCAAAATGCAGATAAAGCAACCAAAACAATAAAAGCAACAACAACGCAGAGTTAATACCGACTACGCGCACACACGGCAACACTTATACAGCTTTACTTCGCAGACGGCGCCAACACACATTTACACAAAAGCAAAGGAAAGAAGCCACCCTCAGAGACAAGGAGGCAGACAGGCCTGTAGGCCAAATGTGCACGGGACCTAGAGGAGCGGCCAGGTCCGCGTGACCGGGGAGGGGGGGGGGGTCCTGCCCGCGTCCTCGTGACACGTTGGCGGGCGAGCCGCAAATGTGGCCGCGTGGCTGTGCCCCGACTCCGTGCTCCTTGGTGGGTTTCGTTGGCACGACGTTTGGAGTGGGGTGGGAACGGGGCCCCCTTTTGCACTCTCAGCGCGGGGGAAAGGGGGAATTGTTGATGCCCTGGGGGAGGGCGATGGCTGGCTGGCTTGGGTCCCACGACGAGACGAGCGATCCCCCACACCGTAACCTTGTCGCCGACCGCCGTCCTCGCCTCGGACCCGAGATCCCTTGCCTGCAGTTCCACCGCGCACACTCGCCTCGACTTCACCAACGCAACGCAACACGTCCCCAACAGCCACTTCTTAATGACCCTCTTCAGGCAACTCCCGAACTCAACTCTTCCTGCAACTCTTCTCAGTTCCGCACTCTCCTCACCCGATCGACTCGACTCTGCCCCTCTTTTCGCCTTGCGCTCGCCTTTTTATAGGCGGGCAGGAGAAACCAATATGCAAATATTCGGATCAGAATGACCTCGGGAGCGGAGCCATGCTCGCCCATTGGTCGGAGGAAACAGGGGCGTGAACCTCCCCTGATCTTAGAATTTGCATATATCGTCTTCACACACACGTGCCTGGAGGCGGGGCCAAGCCGCCCTGCGCTCGCTAATTGTACGGAGGAAAAGTGGGCGTGTAGCGTTTTTGATCTGAATTTTCCCTCGGAAAGGCCGCTATTTGCGCTCGCGGCTCGGTGCGCTCGGCACCAAACGCCAAACGGGCCCGAGACAGCCCGACGTTCAGTGTTCACAGATGGTGCGAGAATGGCCGTAGAAGGAGAGAGGTGAAGGTGGTGAAGGGTTTTCGGTGGTGGTTTGATGGTTATGGTGCCATTTGGGGATGGCGGTGGTGCGATGATGTGGGAGCGTAGATGGTGGCGGTGGCGTGGTTGTTGTTGTGTGATGGCGGTTGAGACGTGGTTGGTTCAAAATAAAGATAGAACAGAAAAAACATGGCTAACTCAAAGCGTCGCAGCCCGGATGAATCACATAAATTCCCTCCATACAACGGGTTTGGGCTAACTACACATGTACTTAGAATTCAACAGACACTGGAATGGAATGGCTGCCATACATGTAGAGATGCTGATTTAAACTTTTTTTGGAGTGGTCTCTTATTTTTTTTCCAGAGATATATATATATATCAAGCTGTTTTATTATATTCGATATTCGCCAAGGCAGCATCACTTTTAAATAATCTATTCCAGAAGCTACTGGTAAGCAAGGCCTGGAGGATGTGAAAACCTTTCAGTGTCATAAATATAAATATATATATATATATATATATATATATATATACATATATATATATATATATATATATATATATATATATATATATATATACATATATACATATATATATATATATATATATACATATACACATATACACATATACACATATACATAGATAGATATAAAAATTTTATTTAATTGTGGAAATGCAGACCGTACCACACAACAAATAAATAAGCAACAGATTAAGAATTAAGCAACAGAAAAGCAACTTTTTTCTCTTCTCTGCGTTTTTCCTTGCGATGACATTGCGAAAAGGCAAAATACGTTTGCGCTAATTGAATAATTGGCCATTAAAACTAAATTGCGAATAATCGTAACTGCGATATGCGAACTTCCGGACAGTGAGGACTTAACTTCCGGATACTGACGACTTACTGTATTCTTTCTTTCTCGATTTCTGTACTTTCTAGATTTTCTTAAACACAATGCCCAAATCCAGTCGTCATTTACAAGAGCGAAGGAATGTCCTGTGTGGTTGTTTCTGGCACGCGGTTTGAAAGTTTTATTTATTTATTTATTTATTTTTGCATGTACAGCCACGCACGTATGGGCATGCACTCGTCTATCTATAATTCCAGCAGTGTGTGTGTGTGTTTGTGTGTTTGTGTGTTTGTGTGACCGCTGTTTCTCTACAACCACTGGTCCGATCTAATTGAAACTTGCCAGCTATATTGTTGGGGATCTGAGTATGTGCCTTTTCAAGGATTGATATTAATTGGACAAGTGCTTCAAGTTATGGCCATTTATTTGCCAAACAATGACAAGACACGTTGCTGCGGCCATTTATTTATCAAACCAATGACAAGACACGTTGCTGCGTAGGCGTGACTGTTGGCCAGTGCGCGGCCGGCCGACGATGACGTCACAGGCCGTGCCGGTTACGATGGGGAAAGGGTGCATTAGTTACCGTGGCGTAGGAGTGGCATTGGTCAATGGCAGCGAATGTCATGGCAAGCAATGTCATCTTATGCAGGCTTACTTACATAGACAGGCACCAGGACACAAACACGCACGCACGCACGCACAGAAAACCCGATGAAGTGGGATTGAAGCAAGACAGGAGAGGAGTTGAGGCTACTGTCTCTTGGTATCTTTGTACAATTAATACGCAGTCCCAGAACGCACCACCAACATGTTTGGGGGGAATGCTCCGTGGCGCGGTAAGATGTTATGGCAAACCCATGCACAGACAGTAAGATGTGTCCATTCATGCCCTGCTCCGTGCGATAAAGTCGCGAGCAGTGCATGGCTCTGCCTTCGAGCACGTTCTTTACAATGCACGTGGATCCGCCATTATGCAGGTGGCCAACGCTCACGTTTGCCCGATTCTGCTATAGTGTGCAAGGGGCGAAACCCGAAAGATATTAGTCCAGAAATGGGTTGAAAGGAACGCGCCGCTTGTGCCTTGCACACTCACATCCCGTGCAATGTGGTGTGGAGTTGCCTTTCTATTGTCGGCCTCGGGACGTGTTGAGTGCAGCGTGGGGGTCATGTCGAGTGCGTTTCCTGTCCATTGGGTGGAAATTACTGCTGCGTGTGCGTTTGGCAGGCTGTGTTTTCAACGGAGGGCGAGTGTGTAGCGCCTGCTTGGGCTTTGCTGAGCGCAGCACAGGGCCTTTGTTATGGATTTAAACCCCGCAAATTTTCTCTGGAGTTGGAGGGGTTCGTACCCCACTCCTGACAACCAATTTGTTGTGGGCCGGGGTTCGGTGGTGAGGACGACCACAAGATGGAGCAGTTAGGCCATCTCCCACCGAACACCGGAATTTAGGTCGTGACTCTCGGACAACTCCAAAGGTCACGAGTCCCTTAGCGGACCGTGGACACCAATATTTTGACCACGCGGCATAGGGTTAATTGTCTCAACAATATTTTGACCGTGAGAGTCAATAACAAAGGCCCTCGATGACTGGCAATACCAGAGACTCGTTGCTCCAAGAGGGGGCCACCCACTCAGGGCTCCGAGACGCGGCTGGACTCCAGCAGCAGTTCAGCCTGGCGCTGCCCTCCAGAGGTGCGACCCGTATATGGTGACCAGGACCTTCGGAACGACTGCCGCCGCGGAACGACCCATCTCACAGCGCAAGGCACACGTGGCTCAGATTTACCTCAGGAATAATCAGAAGAGTAGAAATGACAATAGAAACGATGCAAGAAAACCAAGCTACGAGACTCTCGCAATGCACACCCCTGTTAGTCCCTTCCCTTTTGTCTAGCAGGACATCTACACGTATATGAATGGAATAACTGTCTTGGGACCACTATCCGTCGGATGCATGTGGTTCCGAGAACCGCAATATATAAATAATATATACATACATATATATATATATATATATACATATATATATATATATATATATCATATATTGTTACGAAGGTGCAAAAACAGATCCCTGTAACTACAGACCAATCAGCCTTCTCCCAATCATCAGCAAGGTTATGGAATCCATCATTGCTTCAGACATGAAATCCTTCCTCTTCTCCAATGGCTTGATTTCCAATCATCAATTTGGTTTCAGACCAGGTCACTCTACCCTGGATATGCTGCTACTGCTCTCCCATCAATGGATGGAGGTCCTCAATGCCAGACAGGAAATCCGAGCCGTATCCCTGGACATATCACGTGCTTTTGACACAGTCTGGCAC
>NC_140963.1:49796343-49868843 GCF_056783735.1 Eptatretus burgeri
ACACCGAGCTCTCGATGAGCAGCGTTCGCTACGAGACGCTGCAAAAAAAAAATAATGAATATATTGATCATTTTCTTTTCTGATCTCGATCTAAATACGTTTGTACATCAACTTTGTATGGAACAAAGTGAAGGAGGTATCAACATGCTTCCTCTTATGTCCGCTTCATTTCATCTCAGTCTTGTTCTCATTTTCAAGAACTTGAGGAGAGAGAGAGAGAGAGAGAGAGGAGAGGATACCAAGAAGTTATGTTTCTTTCTTATTATTATAAAGAGGATTTTTTTGTTACTAGAAAAAGAAAGAAAAAAGAAAGAAAAGGGATTGAAACCGGTATCATACATTTTTATTGTGGACTTGTGACCCTGAAAAGGACCATTTGGGCTTGATGAAGCTTTTCAGCTCAATCCGAAGAAATTTCATTGCTCAACTGAGGAAATAAAAAGAATTTCATCACTGCTTTTCTCAAAGACGGCATGCAACTCCTTGTCCGAATCGGAGTAGAGCATGTCCCAGTTGCTGTCAGTCATTTCCAGCCTCCTCCTCCCAAATGATGACATCCTCTGTGCTGTCCTTGTTGGCGATGCAGAATTTCAGAAATGCTCATTTGATGACGTCCAACGGCATCTCCTCCCACGCCTTCACGATACAGCGACAGATCATCGGAAGGTCAACTTTTCTCATCCTCCTGCTGTTTGTGTATGTCTTCTCCCCACTCTTTATCCAGTCGGATCAGCAGCGACGTAGCCCGTCCTTGAATGGCTTGTTGATGGAAGCATCGAGGGGCTGCAGGAGTGATGTCATCCCAGGTGGGATGACAACAAAATCTGTGTTGGACTGATGGAGCAGCGCTTTGGTGTCACCAGTCATGCGACAACTGAACGCATCCAGGACGAGCATGCTGCTGATCGCATTCAGGGACTGGTCCAGGAGCATGCTCTGTCGTCGGGAGACCACCACCATCAGGCCTACTACTCCAGACCGTGCGCACCCAGTCCTGGACCAGTCCTTTGTCTATCCACCCCTTCAAATGTGCACCAACAATGACAACGGCTGGAAACTTGTCTTTGGGCAGTGTCTTCCTCTTGAACATGACATACAGGGGAAGCTTGCCACCGCCTGCGATGCATTGGTCCTTCTCGTGACCAGTAGTGTTGATCATCACATTGCGCTCTCCTTTCACTGTGATGGTGGTCCCTCTCAGTATGTTGAAGGGAAGGGGGGGGTCTGGTCAGCATTCCCAATTCTGCTGAGGGTATAGTCATGCTCTCCACAAAGCTTGATGATGTAGGACTGGAAGCGCGTTGTCTTTTCAGCCATTTCATCAGGTAGATTATGGGAGATGTGTGCGCAGCGTCGAACCGACAGTTGATGGCATGCCATAACTCTGTAAAGCCAATGGGCTGGCCGTGAAGTCCTCAGTGTCATCTTCCTTTGCCAAGTTCCTCACCTTCAACCTGAGAGCAAGTGTTGAGATGGTGTAACCCTCTGCTCTCTTCTTCCAGACCCAAGCGACTAGACACTCCTTGAGCTGAGGCCACTTCACTGACTTTCCCCCTCAGTGCATTCTTCCTTGGCATCTTTTCTATCATTGCCTTGCTTGTTCTCCTACGCTGGATGACAGACTTGTTCATGCTGAATCGCCTCCCAACTTCCCGGTTACCAAACTCTTCTTCTGTGCAATGAATCGGCAGACAGAGTTTGAATGCTGTGGTGAATGAGCGCCTTGACATCTTGATAGATAGAATGGATGATGCGTGATGTAATCTGGTGACGCAAGCCGAGGCACAAACAGCCCTCCTTGAGGGTCACGTGACCACCTCCAGCCTGTTGTCAGATGCACGCAAGTTTGCACGCAAGCTTATTTGAGGTGGGTGCTCCATTATTAGACTCGAGCTATTGTGAATAATTCTTCTTTTGATGCGATACTCGGTGTTCTTCTTCTTTTGTGTTTAATGGTGTTTTCAGAGCCACCAGGCTCGATATACGCAGGTCAGGTCAGGTATGGGAGCATGTGCCAGAGCGGCACTTCGCTACATCCACTTTCCACCGGTACTCCAGGGGCCTCCACGCACTTAAACTCCGGTGTCTTTATTTAATTTCCACACATGGTTAATAAAACGCTGCACAAACTCTTAATAAGAACCGATTTTCAAAATTTTAATGGCAGAATTGAGCTCAATGAGCAGTTCCAACTGCTAAAAAAAAAAAAAGAAGTGTTCATTTAGAATACAATTGAAATTCAGCATTGATCGTTTTTAAGACCAATATTTTTCTATACCCATGTATAAACAGCACCCCCCCCCCAACTTTTACCTTTCGTTGCTGATAAAAAACAAGGTGTGGTTCCTACACCGCAAAATATGGTGTGATATATATATATATATATATATATATATATATATATATATATATATATATATATATATATATATATATATATATATATATATATATATATATATATATATTAAAATACATGAAGAACAATGGTGAAAACGAACTTGGGGTACACTGAAATGTTTAAGTCACGGGAGGACCAGGAATCAGTTTTAAGTGAAACTCGGTGGTGTGATGGTTGGAGTGTCTGCTCAAATGCTGGGAGGTCTTTGGTTCAAACCCTGGCCGAGTCATACCAAAGAGTTGAGAAATGGTACGTGCCACTTCCTCACTTGACGTGCAGCAATTAAAGGTATAGGGCATGAACAATCCCATGGGTTGATATCAATGAGGAAGAGGAAATTCCTCCTTAAGAAATGAGCACCGATTATGGAAAGAAAAGCGGTGCCATTGTTTCGACGACGTTGGTACCCACAATATCCCAGGAAGTGACAGAACTTTCCCAAACTTAGTGGCTGTTTTTTGTCTCGTCTAATAGTTCTGTGTTGCATCGCGTCTGTATGTCCATGTGTGAGATGCGAGTGGCAGCTCCATTAAGAGCCTAAAATATTGTATAAAAAGTACTCTCCTGTTTGTAAAAACGATGGAAGAATTGATGAAGAATGAAAGGTTGCAATTCTTACGAGTTATTGTACATCGACGACTTGGTAATGAAAGCTGAAAGTGAAAAATAAGTAAAACAGATGCTTTTTAAAAATGGAAAAGTGCAATATTGAAGAAATGTTTACGTGTTAACATAGTAAAACGAAGGTTATAGTGAGTGGCGAAGGAGAAAGGAAAGAAAAGTGGAGTACAGCCTTGCTTAATGTGCAGAAAAGGAGTTGGATGGAATGTGATTCAAAGTAGGGCATGTTATAGTTTGTGTCACAAGACAAGTAATGTCACAGGAAATTTTGTCAAAAGCTGGGATTTTCATATGTTGTAAAAGAGGTGAGATCATTATATTCAGGAAAAAGATGAAGAACAAAAAGAAATGTTTGAGCTCAGAATTTAATTTAGAAAAGGATTAAAGCTTCTGTACCCTTGGAGAAACGATCGACGCATCATGAGTGTAATTCGGTGTTCAATTGAGAATAAAGTCAGCCTGGAATAAGTGGAGGTGAGGTGATATAATCATGAAGCACAGAAACATTCCTTTCTATTATCTGTAAAAACGTTAGTTTATAAAGTTTCAGAGAGGCATTAATGTGGGCAAGGGCAATTGAAAGCATGTCCCAGTGGGCAAAGCAAAACGTGGGCAATGTGGATCAAATATATTGAAAGTATGGAAAGAAGAGATTAGATTGATATAATGGACGGATGAAAGGATCGTCTTTGAAAGAAAGAATTCAATGCTCAATCAAGAAAGGATTAATATAAAAACAAGAAAAAGAGCAATCAGAGATTGCAGACCCTCACCAGGATTTCTTTTGAGTGGTGTATTTTATTTTATAGGTTTTAGGGTAAATCCAAGACGGCTGCCAAACCATGTGGCCAATGACATCATATGTGTGAACTTTTTCTTCCTCATGGACAGGCGGTCATTCGTGTAAAGTTTCGCCTCGACCTCTCCTTTGGTGAGGGTAATAAATACGAATGAAGAATAACTTAGGAAGAAGACGTGGTTGATGGTTGGTGTGGTAGAAGGAAGCAAGTAGAGAGGACACCTTAAAAATAAATGGATTGAAATAGTCATTGAGAAAGATATGGAATGATTGGGTTTGCACGAAACTGACACAATGGATAGATCCGTAAGGAAGAATGCGATAACTTGACCAATAACTTGAAGAAGGGGAAAATGGTCATAAAACTTGTCATTGTATTTGTAGTTTATCACTTCACAACTCTGTCATAAGTAGAATGAAACATGTCGTCAGGTAATTGCTATAAATGAAATTTTCTTTCCAGTTGAAGAAAGCAATCTAAATGACATGACCTTATGGTTACTCACATTGCAAAGCATACAATGATTGTGTGCATCTTTCGGGGAATCCGACCCCAACGTCAGCCTTGTATGAAATTAATCATTTAAACATTTCTCAAAAAAAACATTTGCAACCACATCTTACCCTTCTGCTGCTACTGCTTCCCATGGTAGAAAATTGATGAGCAAAATTGGGGTGATGCAATTGTGTTCTGTCCAGACCTTCAGAATCACCAGCATCTAGTCTTATTTGCAAGCTCTGTAACAAAGTGCACAAAAGACTGCAGATGTAAAAGCTTAATGCATTCCTTGGTATCGCAAAGATAGCATGAAGGAGTGGTGAGGTAAGGGGGGGATGGAGGGTCATGAATTTCAATACAATCAAAATTAAATGACATCGTATGCCAACAAACTGTCATGTACACAACAACAACAAATGACCTTGGATAACAAGTTCAGAAGTCGCTACTTACTGCATATTCTGGAATCTATTCACTCCATTCACACACCGATGACTGAAAATGCTTTTTCAACATTACTTTCATCCTGTTCACCCATTGGCCTCTCCATGACTTCATTTTTCCACAAATCCAACAGATACTCTTTATTCGTCCAAGTCTCATTCTACTTTGCCCCTCCACCCTGTTATTGGCATGCCCCACCACCCCCCCCCTCTTTGCAATGCCATTTTTGCTCTGTTATACCTACTGCACAAGCCTTGACCCTGGAAAAAAAAAAATTTTATTAAAAAAACCATTACTGTACTTTTCATGAACAATCTGGGAGCAACCAGATGAGACTGCAGAGTACCTTCCATCCATAGGCTTTGCAACCACGTCACGCTGAGGCTGCAACAGCTGTCGCTTCAAAATGCCTTTCTAGCAAGTCATATAATTGCGTAATTCTACAGGACTACTTTCCTCCATACTTTCGCCAACCCTTCCCTTCAACATGGTCATAAGTATAATTTTAGAGAATTTAGGATGCTGAAGAGAAATCCAGTCTGCAGCAAGCGTTGGCACAAACCCAACTCCAAGCCCTCCCCCATGTGTGTACGTGCGTGCACGCACACAAACACACACACACACACACACACACACACACACACACACACACACACACACACACACACACACACACACACACACACACACACACACACACACACACACACACTCACACACACACACACACACACACACACACACACACACACACACACACACACACACACACACACACACACACACACACACACACACACACACTTTACTGGATTTTGAGATGTAAAGCGAAGCTTATGTGCCCCTCTTCACTATGTCCTAAACTCTAATTATAGGGGTTAAACTTCAAGGGATGGTCAAACCAATGCTTCTCAAGAGCAGACTTCAACCGATTTTGAGTACCAGACTCAATCACACAACTCGGAAGAGAATTCTAATTATTCACACAATGGATAGAAAAGGCACACTGATTTTTTTTTGTCTTACAATGAAACCTATACAGCTTGAGTGAATGCCCTCTTGTCCTGGTCGGCTCTTCTAATGATAAAAAAAATTCTTATTGTCCACATTATCCAATCCTCTGGGAAAGAGAAAAATTGAATCATCTCTGCTCTACTTTATCTATATGCAAGAGTGGTTGGACCAAGTGCTTTCAATCTCTCTGGATACTTTTGTCCATGAAGTTCTGGTAAGTGTCACTCTGTCGTACCTTCTCGAAGCAATCTTTTTCTTGTAAAAAGGTGAGCAAACTATATTACAGTACTCCCGTATTGGTCGTACAATGACTTTGTACAAGAGTACAAGCCCTTCTTTCATCGAATAATTTAAAAGAACTAATAATTCCAAACCTACAATTGATTTTTTTTAGCAACATCTGCAATATGGCAACTAAATTATGCCACCTTATCACCTCCCCACCACCACCCACGAAATGTGATCCACTAATATTTTTTTTTAATCTTTCCTTCCAGGTGATTGTTGCAGCTTTGTGCCCAACAGAAATGTTGCTTTCCAAAAGATGTCTCTGATTCCAGACTTTCTACCTGGCTATTCTCTTGCATTTTTGGGAAGTCTTTCACCCATCTCAATGATTGTGTTGCTGTGTGGAACAACTCCATTCCTCACTGTCCTTTGTCTACACACACCTGAGGTGAACCAATATAGCCGTGGAAAAAAATTTGAAAAGTGTGAACTGTGTGATGAACAGCTGGGAGGATGGAACGGTGTTACGGTGGTTAGTGAAAGCAGTGTAGAGCGAGCACTAGGCTTGGGACCTCTGGAAACCAATGGAAAACACCAGGTGAACAATTTAGTTTGGAAGCTCGGGTGCCCAGGGAGAACCTGAGGTGAGAGTGCTAGTAAAGTGGTAAAGTGATAAATGGGGGTTAAAATAAAATAAAATGTTATTGTAAGCAACAGGATAGATTAGTAATGCTTCCCCTTCATAAGATTCAATGTGTTGCGGCCACTGGAAAGAATAGTAGTAGGACAAATGGCTTTTGCGAGAACCCATAGAGTTCCATTTAGTAGGAACAACCACCCCCACCCCAAATCAGCCCACTGTGCCGGTGACGTCATGCCACTCCAACCTTTAAATCTGAAGAGGGGAGAAGATTGGACATTTTTAATTCAGGAGAAGTAGAACGAGTGAGATTAGTGAAATGGGATTAGAAAGTCAGAATTAGGATTAGTTTAGAGCGAAGCTTGCCATCCTGCCTGTTGGCCATGGGACCACCATCCATAAGCTGGAACAGTTGCTTCCTGCCAGCAACCTACTTGCCTGGAATACTGGTTGAAAGAATACTGGTTTCCCCCATGCTTCCCACCTCATCCTTCTCCCTTCCACAGACTTTCTAATGTCTCTGTTCTCTAATGTTTGGTGCTTCCCTCTCCTGCTGTCTTTGTGATCACGTTGTGTGTGTTAGCACTTATACAAGCCTCGACAATGTATACAAATAAAAATGAAAAAAAAGAAAAACACATGACATATGAACCTTTTGTCACAGCACCAATACCCCCAAGTCCTCACTAAAAAGAAATATAACTAAAACTAGAACGGGCACTAATAGAGCGCATACCTTCGCCGCCACTACTTTTTTTGTTCTTGGTATGAGTGTGGGGAACTGGTTTCATATGAATGGTCTTATGACACAAACCACATATCTATAATGTCATGACCCCCCCCCCGACTTTCGGGGGCTACGGACTAAACAACAATCAACTCACATCGTTTTGGCGAGTCTTCACTCGCAAGCTCGGTGAATACAACGTTTCAACAAGAGAAGGTAATCTCGTTTGATGCTGGTTTCATGCAAATCGAATAAGAATTGACTGAGTTATGCCGAAAACCGCATATTTTTCAAGGGCGTGACCCCCCTGACCTTTGACCCCTAACCGGTAACAAGAGTATGGGCGTCATTGTGTCATATTGCATATCACAAGATGAGGCGTTGAATTCTGAACATTTTGGCGTTAGTTGCATGCAAATTGAATAAAAATTGACCGTGTTATCGTAAAAAGACGATTTTGACCTTTTCGTGACCTTGACCTTTGACCCGAATGATCCCAAAATCTAATCGAATGCTTCCTGGCTAATAACCAATCATCCCACCAAATTTCATGCAATTCGGTTTAATACTTTTTGAGTTATACGAATCACAAGATTACAAATAAATAAATAAATAAATAAATAAATAAATAAATAAATACACGCCGACCAAAACATAACCTTTCGCAGAATGCGAAGGTAATAAATATTTTTTTAAAACCTAAACTTCGAGTTTTCATTGTTGGCCTTGTGCTTGTATTACGAATACAAAACCAGAAACTACCTTGTCAACAACTTTATGAGAGATTCTCGGCATTCCCACAGCTCTTCATGTCGACTTCTGCAACATTACAGCCTTCTAAATTCTGCACATCCTGCAAAGAAAAAGAAAAAACAAGACAATCATATCAAGATACTACATTATAAGCAATCATTGTATTATCTCCAACCAGGTTTTCATAGTGCAGTGTCAGACACATTTGGAAGTGATAAACGACAAAAAAAATAAAAAAAAAATCAGGAGTGCAATGTGAACTAGAAGGGCACTCTGTAGAGCACATACCTCCGCCACGTAATGCCTGATCCACGAGAACATATCTGGCCCATGACATTTTTTGAACTATCATGCTATACAGTACGATATCGTTTTTGGCCCGATCTCTCAATGGTGAAAAATCATTTCAAAAATTATATAACTCTCGTATCCAGATTCGGATCTTCAACAAAATCGAATCAATTCATCCTTGTCACACAACCAACCTGTCCAGCAAGTTTCATCCAAATCCGTCCACAAGTTTTTGAGATATCGTGCTATATATCGGTTCAGCCCGATCTCTCAATGGCGAAGAATCACTTTAAAAAATTATCAAATCTGGATGCTGATTCGGATCTTCAGCAAAAATGAATCAATTCTTCCTCGTCACACACCCAACAGGTCCACCAAGTTTCATCCGAATCCGTCCACAACTTTTTGAGAAATCGTGCAATACATCCTTTTTGGCCCTATCTCTCAATGGTGAAGAATTGCTTAAAAAATTATCGTAGTCGGATCCGGATCTTCACCAAAAGTCAAATCAGTTCGTCCTTGTCACACACTGAACCTGTTCACAAAATTTCATCCAGATCCATCCACAACTTTTTGAGATATCCAGCACACACAGACAGACAAACAAACAGAAAGGAGGTAAAAACATAAACTCCTTCACCCTTGGTGGTGGAGATAATGCAAAGTGGAAAGCTGAATAGCAAGTTAAGAAAAAAGGATGGAAGATTAAACAATAAATTTGAAGAATTTCTTTCAAAACAAAAAGGAGTCACACAGCCACCTGCTCTACACGACGACACCTGCCGGACAGGGAAAAAAAGCCCTCCCCCACAACCCCCACACCGAACGGGCATGTAGGCAAGACACACACCCAACCCCAAACCACACTCCCTGTGCTACCCACGGGAGGTGCTGAGCAATGCCCACATTGCTCATCGGAAGTTCTACGCCGTGCAACGCCTACGGGAGGTGCCACCGTGCAACGCCTGCGCCACATGCAGGCACCCTCCACAGCTGCAAGAGGGCCAACCCCTGAACAGCTGCAGCACCCCTTACTGCCCACCCCCGACAGCTGCCGCAGGTGGTGCCGAACAATGCCTGAATCGCCCATAGGAAGTGCCACACAACGTCTGCAGGAAGGGTAGTGTAATGCCTTCCCCAAACGACCTCCACAAATGCCAGAGGGCCCACCCTCTGATTGGCTGCAGCTATCTACCTCCCTTCCAAAATCACCAGCGGGAGGAGCCGCACATCGTCCCAAGAAGCTCCATTACAGCAGCAGCAGCAGCTTCTGGAGGGGCAGCCCCCTGAAAAGCTGCCGTGCCACCCCGAACAGCTGCCGATCCGCCCCGAACAGCTGCCGCGCCGCCCCGCCCCGAACAGCTGCCGCGCCGCCCCGCCCCGAACAGCTGCCGCGCGCTGCCGCCCGCGCAGCTGCCGCGCCCGCCCCGAACACCTGCCGTGCCGCCCGCCCGAACGGCTGCCGCGCGCCGCCCGCCCGAACGGCTGCCGCGCCGCCCCGCCCCGAACGGCTGCCGCGCCGCCCGCCCGCGCGGTGCCGCGGCCCCGCCCGAACGGCTGCCGCGCCCCGCCCCGCCGTTGCCGCCAACGGCTGCCGCCCCGCCCCGAACAGCTGCCGCGCCGCCCCGCCCCGAACAGCTGCCGCGCCGCCCCGCCCCGAACGGCTGCCGCGCCGCCCCGCCCCGAACGGCTGCCGCGCCGCCCCGCCCCGAACGGCTGCCGCGCCGCCCCGCCCCGAACGGCTGCCGCGCCGCCCCGCCCCGAACGGCTTCCGCGCCGCCCCGAACACCTGCCGCGCCGCCCCGCCCCGAACAGCTTCCGCGCCGCCCCGAACACCTGCCGCGCCGCCCCGAACACCTGCCGCGCCGCCCCGCCCCGAACACCTGCCGCGCCGCCCCGCCCCGCCCCGAACACCTGCCGCGCCGCCCCGCCCCGCCCCGAACACCTGCCGCGCCGCCCCGAACACCCGTTGCGCGCCGAACACCTGCCGATCCGCCCCGAACAGCTGCCGCGCCGCCCCGCCCCGAACAGCTGCCGCGCCGCCCCGCCCCGAACAGCTGCCGCGCCGCCCCGCCCCGAACAGCTGCCGCGCCGCCCCGCCCCGAACAGCTGCCGCGCCGCCCCGAACAGCTGCCGCGCCGCCCCCAAACACCTGCCGCGCCGCCCCGAACACCTGCCGCGCCGCCCCGAACACCTGCCGCACCGCCCCGCCTCAAACACCTGCCGCGCCGCCCCGAAAGGCTGCCACCCCCCCCCACTAACTCCCAGGGCTACCCTAGCCCCCTCCACACCAATGGCTGACGAAGTGCCCCTCCCCCTCCAAACAAGTTACGTCACGACAGCTAGTTCAAGAATGCACTCCACCCCTCCACACGTCACGACAGCTACCGGAAGAAAGTGCTCTACCCACCCCATCCACCCCCATTTGTGCTGTACTGTATTGCCATGCGAGTTCACCCTCTCTCAAGATGGCTCAACGGAATGCCATTTTCTACATTTGCATCTCTCCCCATATCCACGTCACAATGTGATGAGTCACGTACACAGTTTATAATTTCATACCAACCCAGAAAAAAAAAATCGTTCAAACTCGAGTTAGTTTAAACCGCGTTGAAAACTCGTCATTGTGGAATCGCACACAAATTGATGTTCACGTCTGACGGCAAACAGACACACCACCACCACCACCACCACCAAAACGCCCAAGAAGTGTTCTTTCTTTTTAAAGAATCCCAAGCAGTATTAAAACCGTCATGTCATTCCAATGTTTAAAAATCAACTCCATTCACATTGATCCTCACTTCACCAGTAACCTGTAGTTCGCCTCAACGTCTAAGGGATCGCACAGAACTATGTTGAACAAGGCCAAAGAGCAGTGAAAGAGTACGAATCGAGATTTGGAATCGCTGTCAACAAAAAAAAATGGATAAATATAAAATTATTTCATCACGTTCAAGGCACTTACAAACTGCAGCGTTGGCAAAGATTTGAGCGACCTGCTCTCACCAGAGAGGCGCAAAGGAGAAATATGTGAAGAGAAAATTAATGAGACGATTCAAACAAGGCACCAAACGCTACCTTACTCTCCTCGAGACACAACCCGAAATGGCGCCCAGCAGGCTTCCGGTCCTGCTTTATGGTCACGTGATAGCCACAGCTCACCAAACCAGCCAGTGACGATTTCGCAAGACAAGAACAGCTTTGGCTCCGCCTTTAATGCGTGACTACGTCATTCGTTTTCTGTGCTTTTCACCGATGAAAATGCAGCGTAACAGCTTCACTTCCAAAAAATGAAAAAATTAATATCTGGGGGCGGAGCTTGGGTTACGTCATCTGCGGAGTACGGAAAAGAGGATGACATTGCGTGCGCATTGACGCAGCCGATTCAAACACCTTATTAGTGCAGGGGCATATGTTGAGATACATGGTCATGTTTGCAAACTATGTTAATTTATGTTGTAAGGTTTTTTTGTGACTACAGGAGTATATTGATATTGAAAAATCTTGGTGCCAATTTTTTTATGCATGTTTAGTGTGATTTTTTTTCCAGAAAATACGAGATGACCGTGATCGTGTTATAACAAGGACAAATGTGTCCAAGAGCAGCGTCCTAAAGGTTTTGTCGGCGAAAAAAATAAATAAATAAAAAACCCAACAACAACTTCCGATATTTCGTCACGTGCCTTGATTAAGCCAATAACGAGACCCGTCATAATGTATTTACGTATTTACGATATATAGTGTATTTACGAAATTACAATACGATAAATGGAATAATCTTTAAATAGTAACGTGAACTTTTCGAAACTTTAAAGCAAATGTCCGAATATATTTAAAAGTTCATGATAGACGCTCTCAAAAGGCACCGTCAATGCGAGGATGTGTACATGTGCTTAGTATTTAAGGAGATCCGGATCTTGTATATACAAGAGCCGAGTCCTAGAGGTTAAGGTTTTGTGACGACGACGACGACGACGACGACGACGACGACGACGACGACGACGACGACGACGACGACGACGACGACGACGACGCATACCTTTGCCAAAAGTTACATTTTGCCCCCCCAGAAACAGTTGATTGTCATTAAATTTCCTGTGTCATCTCATATATCACAAGATTGGGCATTGAATTCACAACATTTTGACATTGGTTGCTTGCAAATTGGATAAAAATCGACCGCACTATGGCAAAATGACGATTTTGACCTTTTCATGACCTCGACCTTGACCTTTGTACTCTTAATTTTGTAATTGGTATTAGAGTGTGGGGAACAGAAAGAATTGACCGTGTTATGACTAAAACCACACATTTTGCAATGCCGTGACCCCCCCCGACCTTTGACTCCCAGCCGGTAATAAGGGTTATTACGTCATTGTGTCATGTCACATATCACAAGATGGGGCATTGAATTCTGAACATTTTGGCATTAGATGCATGCAAATTGGATACAAATTGACCGCGCTATGGTAAAAAGACGATTTTGACCTTTTCATGACCTTGACTTTGACCTTTGACCCGATCGCTCCCAAAATCTAATCACATGGTCCTCGGATAATAACCAATCATCCCACCAAATTTGCTGCGATTCAGTTCAATACTTTTGGAGTTATGCGAATAACAAACAAACAAACAAACACACATATTCACAAATAAATAAATACACAGCGATCAAAACATAACCTTCGCAACAAAGTTTGCGAAGGTAACAAGAAGAACACCGAGCTCTCTCTATGAACAGCGTTCGCTATGCGAGACGCTGCTAAAAAATTATTTTTTTCAAAATTTAATTATAAGTATGTCATATAGCACCTTAAAATGACCGGTGCGATGTACAGAGTAATTTTGTCAGGAAATTATTATGCTACTTATCTTATATAAATTGTTATATGTTTTAAAATATGGAAAATGTAGTGTATTTTCAAATTTATTGAACAAAATTGGTGCATGCTGCTTGGTCAACTTAAGTGTTATATTTTATATTATTTCAGAGTTCATCACTGTCATCTGAATCAGAGGCTGCTGATTGTTGTGTTCTCACAGATGTCATCAGATGCCTCACAAGTGCACATCTCTGTACATACATTTGCTCGCTTGCAGGAACAACATGCCGTTCTGCACATTTGTTTGACACATTTGCACCTCACAAGTTCCAGCACAGCCTTTGGTGCAGGTGGTAGATGGGTTATCACTGGCCTGTATAGGCTGTTCTCTAATGTCCAACCATATTCTGATGGTTCTGGCAGTTTGGGTTTGGCTATTTCATCATGGTACCACACCATAGCATGATAATGAGCTAGCTTGATGTGTTGTTCCAGTGCTCCTTTTGTAAGTGGCAATTTCTCGGATTCTGCAAATGACTTCTTGAACATATGCCATCGAAGTGATGAAAGTTCACAAAACTCTGTGCCAGGTAGGTATAGTTGACACACAAATTGTTCCAGTGCTAACTCCATCTCTGGAGAAATTGTGCTGTTTGATCCAAGCTGTATTCATGAAGACTTCTATGACATTAACTGAGGATTGTTTAAGAGCCTTCCAGCAGCCTTGTTTCCCTTTTCCAGCGAAGTGACCTGTCGTATCACACCCTGTAAAGGCATGAAAGTCTGGCAGGGCAGCAGCTAAGTGGTCACCAATCGAATCATAGATTGGTTTGAGGAAGATGGTGCACCTTTTATCACCCACACCTGTGACGAAGGAAGGATTATGTCCGAATTGTGGATATCTTCGCAAGGCTAGCAACAGTACATCCGTGTCTGGAGATATGATCTGGACTTCTGCGCCTGTACTCGCTACATGGAGGGCATGGAGTAGCAATAGTGTGTCGGCTTCTTCTTGTGTACTTGACAGGTAATCAACATTCCCATAATTTGACCGTGTTCCACGTTGTGTTGACACAACTACTTCCGTGTCGTGCGTTTTGTAGTGATCCAGAATCTTATTGTCAAATAGTCAGTCAAACTATCCTTCGTCTTGATGCTTGCCATAAATTGTTTGAAGGTTGTTCGTATCGGTGTGGCATCTGTGCATAATGCATATGTATGATTTACCTTTACCTGTTTGTGTACTTGTCATTCGCCATTCCCGAGTTTGCTGTTTCAAGGAAATTGGTAAATCGTCGTGATAAAATACCATGTGCACAGCCTGCTGAGTTTGTACATATTTGCTCAACCACTGATTCATGTTGGTGGCCAGAATCTTACAGGATGCTGTATCCTTGGATCCAATTTGTTGTACGATTGCCATCGCATCAATAATGACTGTTCACTGTCCACCGACAATGGGTTCCGCTTCTTCGTCATTGATCGCCGATTTTTCCAACTCTTCCATAAGCTTGTACTTGTTACATGCCAGCAGAGTACCATCTGCTGCAAATAATGAACGAACTTTGGGTTCGTTGAAAATTCATACTGACCAATTGAAAATTTCATACTGACCACTTGCATTCTCCATATCTATTTCTGGCCACGACTTTGTGACAATTGCCATTCAGGCAAAGAGGGAGCGATTCTCTTTCAGTTCAAGGGTTTGTTTATCACATGTTACGGATGATTTCTTTCCTGTTGATGTCCATCGTTGTAGTTTCACCTTAGTGACTTTATCCCATAGATTTGTTTCTCCAACAATTTGCTTTTGGACGAAGTTGTTGTATGCATCATCTCCAGAACGCTCTTGTCTGAGTATATTATCTCGAATTGTGTCTGGTACAACAGATTTGGTGATGACATTGACCAGGTTCCCACCATCTTAGCTGAAAGGATTCAGTTCCTTCAGTACTGCTTTAAGTTTCTTCACTTTTACTTTTTGTCTGTCCTGAATTCTATTGGACATTTCGTGATGTGTGGTTCGTTTCTCTGGAGAAAACCCTGTCATCTTCTCGGCCTCTGATGATAATCTCTCTAATTCTGGTGTGATAAGAAAGAAATGCTGTCGTGCTGCTGGGTTGTGGGTGATACCTTTCAAACCTCCCAGTACTTTCAACCTTTTGTTTTCTTGTTCCAAAGCTTGATCCACACCCAAACTACAGAAAGACTTCTGTTTTCTTGACACAGAAATTGCCTTCACAGAAATATTTCCAAACATCTGGATCACTTGTTTGCAAGCTGTACATTTTCAAGAGGTATTCTGGGACGTGCTGAGCATATTTTAACCTATTCTGGCTGAAGAAGTGCTTACATAGATTCTCCAGGGAAGTAAGATGAAGGATCTAATCTCCCTTCTGTGACGCCTTTATAAATTGTAGAAGAGTGAGAACAAGGTTCATGTACAATGTACATGCTTGTAACTTTGAATGTTGGTGAAGCTGCCTCACGTTTGATGCAAAACTCCTCCAGTTTCATCGTTAAGTCATTGACCAAGTGTGATATGTCCTTCGATGCCTGCTGTGCTTTGGCAGTATCATTTTCACTGCATGCTGACTGCAGAAGTTTTATTACTGGTTTGAGTGCAACAGGTAGTGGCCCTTCGGATGCTTGATATTCGTCCAGAAGGGGGTCATATAAAGCTTGTAAAGTGATGATGTGTGCTGTAACAGCTCTCTTCATGTGTCTCCCCTCCAGGATTTGTCTGGTGGTTGTCGAACCATAGATATCAGCCTCTATCCAAGCATCATCAATCCCACTGGCCTCTATTGAAGTTCCAATAGCACGCAGGGCACATAGCACAGTGTGGAATTCTCCAACTCTAAGAATGCAGTTCTTTGTCAATTTTGGCTTTTAAGCGACTGCAGTTTGACTGCCCTCATGTACAGATCCATGTCCAACGTGATGATTGTCTTTTTGTTTGGTCCAACAATCTCCGAACTTATGTGTTGTGCTTGTTTCAAGACGGTGAGGAGAGTGGACCATTCATTGGCCGGTGCTGGTATCAGTGGAAGAATTTGTATTGTTGTAATAGGTCTCTTATCATCTGTGATTACAGAGTTGTAGGGAATGTTGGCACAACATTAGTGTCTGTTTGTCGGTCTATTGTAGCATGCATGGTGGGGTCATCGGTTCCAGTGGATACATCATCAGGCCTGTCAGTGGGTATATCTTCTGTACCCGCCTCAACATCCATTGGTGCTTTTTTTTTTTTTTTTTGTATACCTTGGTCGAGGCTCGTATGAGAGCAAACACACAACTCACAGCAAGGAGGCATGAGACAAGAGGGGCGGGAGTGGAAGGGACAAAACAGTGGGGAACAGACACATTAGGTGAACTGTGGAAGGGAGAGGGATGGGGATGGGACGGGGAACATGGCGAAGAGAAGATGGACATTTCAGGGACTTTCAGGAAGGAAAGCAGGAGAAATGAAGGAAGTGGGCTTGGGTGGATTATCGGGGGTAGAAAAGATCGAGGATTTGGATGGGGGAAGATAAGAGGTGGTGGTGAACAGCTGTTTTGAAAGCCTGGAGGGAAGAATGGGAAAGAATAGAGTGAGGAAGTTTATTCCAAAGGCGGGAAAAAAGAGGAATGAAAGAGTGAAGATGAGCAGTGATTCGTGATTTTGGTAGTTTTACCAGAAGGAGGTTGTTGGCGGACCTTGAGCGCCCTGTGGAAATGTGGTGGGGACAAATCGCAGAGAGAGCAGGGGGGGAAAGGCTGGAGAGGAGTCGGTAGAAGACAGAAAGACCACCGACCAACCTGCGGTGATTGAGTGAGAGGCCCAAATACTCAGCTTCATTGCGGGAGATGCCGATGATCTTAAATGCCCTGGTTTCGACAGCGTTAAGCCGAGAAAGGTGGGAGGCAGGAGCACCAGCCCAGAGGGGAGAGCAGTACTCCATCAGGCTACGGACAAAAGTTTTGTAAGTGGTCAGGAGCTCAAGAGGGCCGAGGAAGGACTTAGCACGACGGAGGATTCCCAGTCGGCGACTGGCTTTTGAGGCGAGGTTGGAAATGTGACTTTCCCAGGAAAGGTCATGGCAGATAGTGAGACCTAGAAGCTTGAAAGAAAAGACTTCTTCCAGAGGATTGTTGAGAAAGTGGATGGTTAGTTTTGTAAACGGTCCTTTCGAAGAGACATAGTGAGAGTGTGAGATTTGTCTGGATTGAAAGACATGTTCCACGTGTTGGACCAGTTTGTGATTTTATCCAGATCTGCAGTGAGCGAAGAAGCTGCTGCTTGCCGGTCTGAGGGATGACAGATGGTACGGCAGAGGGTGGAGTCGTCGGCAAAGAGAAATAGAGGATTTTCCATAGAGTCCGAGAGATCATTGATGAAAACCAGAAAAAGAACAGGGCCCAGAACGCTACCTTGAGGAACTCCAGCCTGCACAGGAAGAGGGGATGAAAGAACTCCATTTAGGGCCACACGTTGACTGCTACAGGAGAGGAAGTCTGCGAGCCATGAGTGGAGATGGCCTTGAATACCATGGGAAGAGAGTTTGGTGAGTCGGGCAGGGTGCCAGACTGTGTCAAAAGCACGTGATATGTCCAGGGATACGGCTCAGATTTCCTGTCTGGCATTGAGGACCTCCATCCATTGATGGGAGAGCAGAAGCAGCATATCCAGGGTAGAGTGACCTGGTCTGAAACCAAATTGATGATTGGAAATCAAGCCATTGGAGAAGAGGAAGGATTTCATATCTGAAGCGATGATGGATTCCATCACCTTGCTGATTATTGGGAGAAGGCTGATTGGTCTGTAGTTATAGGGATCTGTTTTTGCACCTTTTTTATGCAGGGCAGTGATGTTAGCAGATTTCCAACTGCTATGTTTGCAGTCACAGATCTTTGAACATAACGGACTACAAGCCATGCTCGATCTTCACCGATTGAACTCTTGAAGTTGGGTAAATTTCTCTGTCTTGTAATCTGGGTACTTTGGACTACTTGTGGGCTTAGGAGTTCCATGAATACCACTCTCCTGCAGTGTGATACCTTTGTAGCCTTTGAGAGATCTGGACGAAGCTTTGGTTGAGATAGTTATTGTTGAAGTGTTTAGCAACCCCCCCCCCCCCTCTTCTTGCTGAAAGGCTACCATAAAAGTAGCATGGAGTGTATTCTTTCCATCGTGGGTATCTTCTGAAAAGTCGATGTTATCGGCTGCAAAAAACAATAGTCTACCATGCTGAAGGCCTGGTGGAATATAGATGTCACCTGTTTCGCTCATACGAGAGATAACTGCTTGAGCCAATTGTGTTTCTATGCACAGTATATGACTGTAATCAACGCTCAGTCCCAATGCATGTAGGTAGGTGATTAGATGTTTGCTACGACTGTATGCATGGACTTTTAATCCAACTGCAAGTACATGTTTATTGTAACATTTGCTGTACCTGAATCTATCTGCGTTCACATTCTTGGGTATATGTGTCACTTGCCTTTGGCTTTTCACTTCATACATTATGCTCTGTGCAATGTTGATGGTTGCTCTATCAATGTGGTTTGCACGTTCATCAGCCAAGGACATGGATGGCCCTTCTCACACCCATCGGAGCAGTGCTGTCAAGGATGCTGGGACGTTATCATCTCTACTCCCACTGTTAAGTGATCCGTCAAAGACCCATGGCGTTTCTCTGCCACAAAGAATGTCCGTTTGAAGAGTATTCGCACATTAAAAAATGCTTTTCATGTTCTGTTCCATACTTCGGGAGTCAATTTTCTTTCTGATGGTGGAATCTTTCGTAGTCTTGGAGCATAACATTTCAGATTGTCTCGCACTGGGACGTGAGAATTCAACATTTTCAAGGTGTGTCTTGATCAGATCTTTAACATGTTTATTCTGAATCAATTTTCCTCCTACCACTCCATGCATTCTGTGGATGCCAATGTAGGTGTTGGCGACATCATTCATTGAAACAATGTTGCCAGAGTGAAGTACATTTTTCAATGCATTGAAAAACTCGATGTCGGCAAGAATAGTCCTTTGGTTCTGATCCACTTGGTGAGGATTCAACGTTTGTTACTGTGGTTGAGGGGAGATGATATTTTACATCTATGGCCCGAGCGTCATTTGGTGATATGGCTTGTAATCGAACCTTCCATTCATCATTATCACTGATCTGGACAGCGTCGTAGATTTTTTTTTCAACATCAAATGAACACACTTAATGCAATTGTTTTGTCGTCCCTACTCCACGACAGAATATACATTGCATCTTGTTATGTGAGACTGATGATGATCGGGTGAATGGCTTCGTCCCTGTTGTGGCATCTGAACACGGTGAGTTATCATCACATTTTGATGCTTGGGAAGATGACGGGCGGCCTACTGGAGATGATAGCAGAATGGCAGAATCTTTGGTGGCTGTACTTTTCTGAAATCGTATCTTCGCATGATCAATTTTGAGCTTATGCACAGTCTCTTGAAAGCACTTCCTGTGCCAAGATGCCCCATATGATTGAAGATCTGATGCATCAACATCCCGGAGTCTGCTGCTCAATGGTAGATAACCAGGATCACTATAACCTGCACGCTCATGAACACTGTCCAGGAACTTGTCATATTAGGTGGGATTGGCAACCAGTTGTCCACCTGGAACTTGACACTTCAGACATATTGCATAGTTTGTCTCTGAAGTTGCACGAGGATGCTTGGAATGAGGTTTGTCCATTTTGATTTCAGAGAGATACCTCAATTTTTATGATTCGTGGTCTGGTACAGCATACAGTATGCAAGTACATCTGAAATAAACAGAAGCAAGAAAGGTAAAGCAAACTTGTTAACCAAATGCACATAATGATTGTATTGGCATGACTGTGTGATTTATGCATGAGTATCTATATATTAATACTGAAGGACCAATTTTGTGCTCCTCCTAGTGGTCGCGTCACGTTTTTCTCGGTACTGTGACCTAGACTGAAAGAAACTTCGTACCTGTAAGAGTGCATCGCACATCGTGGCAATTGTCAACCTGCAAATCTGAAGCATCTATATATTAATACTGAAGGACCAATTTTGTGCTCCTCCTCACGATCGCGTCACGTTTTTCTCGGTACTGTGACCTGAGAAGTTTTGACATGGTGTTTGTACGTCAAAGTAGACACGTGCACAAATCAGGGGACTTCTTCACAAGGAGTAGTGTACACCAAAAATGTCGTGTACAAGGACGTTTTGTAGGCCTCATTAGGTAAGGCCATGGAGTACATCGACTGGGATCCGGCTCTTACAAGAACCACCATTGGTTGTCATACTGGGCACATGGAACGGAATCCGTCTGTGACGGGTTTCGGCTAGTTATTATTAATATAACTGCGATGTCATCCACTCTCTGAAAGATAAAGAAAATTGTGAATCTTATGCACAAGATTATTGTAAGGGAATTAATATATAGTTTATATAGTTGCGATGTTGTCTATTTTCTAAAAAATGAATGATCAGCAAATAGTAAGATAATAATTTATTTATTTATTAATTATCTGCTAAGTTGTATTTAAAGATATCCAATCAAATGACTCTTCTGAAATGGGATTCCTCATGATCAACTGTAATTTATTACAACAAATAGACTGTGTTGTTATCTTAACTAATTTTGCATATATATATATATATATATATATATATATATATATATATATATATATATATATATATATATATATATGCCAATTAGTTGAATTTCATGATTTAGAGGTGGCCATATTGGATTTTACGGTACCATTTAATTAAACTATAGTATGTACTAGCAAAGTACCCGCCCATGGCGGGTACAGTTATCTGTTGAATGGCGTTGGTTCCGTCTCGATCGGATGAAATTGAGAAATTGACGTTATCTGGTGACCTTGACCCCGTGACCTTTGACCTTGACCTTGACCTTGATCCCCTTATGTCTGTTCCCAAGGATCACATATGCCAAGTTTCATCTCATTCTATCCAACGGTTCGGCCGCCTATAAAGGACGAACAAACATACATACAAACATATTCTGTTTTTTTTAGTATAGTAGATAAATTCTGACATTTTCATTGTATACCATGGTCCACACCGATCATTTTGAGGTGCAACATGACATGGCTCATCAAAGATATAAAAAAACATGTCAAAGATTTTGCTGAATCAGTCAATTATGTGTTCTGATGTATATACCTGAAAAAAAACTTAGTCAAATATCTCTAAAAAATTGGCACCAAAGATTTTCTTGTTCAGTGGGACATTCTGAGTCAGAAAAACTTTGGTGCCACAAATTAACATAATTTGCCAACATGCAAACATATGCCCCTGCACTATATGTGCCGAGAGCACGCGGACGTGAAATGATGCCTGTGAGGGTTACGAGTTTATGTGTAGCAGTTTGGCGATCAAATGACCGTGGAACAAACGCACCCCAACGTGCATTCGCCGCTCTATCCAATAGGCGGCGTGGGTGGAGCTAAAATGTAAACAGCGATGGGCGTGGTCGCAGTGCGTGTGGGCGTGGTCGCAGTGCGTGTGGGCGTGGTCGCAGTGCGTGTGGGCGTGGTCGCAGTGCGTGTGGGCGTGGCATTGCGCGGCGGTCTGGAGCTTGCTGGAATTAATAGTGCGTACTTAATGGCGTACAGTGCGCAGCGCCGCGGGACGGCCTTTTGTGCTTCGAGTGTCTGAACACGTCGACGGCGGGGGTAACGGCAAAATGGCTCCAGCACGCCGCGAGAGGGGCTGCTGTCAAGCATTTTGTGCGAAAGGCGCCGGCGGAGCACGTTGTAAGCACATCGGGAGCACGAAGCACGAAGCACTTGCTCTCCGAGCGCAGAATCACCTCGTCATCCTCGATGCGGGAAACTCCAAAGTGGGGGATAAAGTGCACATTGGTTAACAGTGCCGCCTGTTTGCCCCCCCCCGGTGAGGTACTCATTGAGGCCATTTCGGTCGGGATCGTGCGTTCGAATGGCCGATCGATTCGGTCGTCGCACGAGACGTGTGCACACGCTGCGCGCGCACTTTTTCCCAGCACGGTGTGCGCGCTGGAAACACGGCGGGAGAGGCTGCGCGGTTCCATGGCGGCGGTTTGCAGGTCGCTGCGCCCTGGACCGCCATCCTGATCGGGGAATGAGAAGGACACTCGACACCAGGAATGTCCACGTGCTGCGGACGTGCGCCATTAGCGGCGGCTGTTCGTTCCAAGGGAAACTTCGTGCACAGCCTTCGCCACGGACATGGCCCAACGGAGCACGACGGACACCCGTCAATCTGTTTTTCGAGTTCACTCGATGCCCTTGATGGGAAAAAGCGCAAATGCGCAACTCGGGAACGTTCGAACGGCGAGGCCGTAACCATGTGTTTTAGAACAGCATAACGCGGGTTCGAGTCCCGACCGCCATTGTATTGCTGAACATGACGATGATTGACAATATAAACTGTGGTCTTCTTCTTATGCTTCTTCTTCTTCTTGATGGGCCACAATTATTCCCATGTTCAGTTGTGCGGTTGGCCCGGGGGAAGCTTTTGCCCCAAGTCTTTCACGAAGCGGTTGGCCAGGCTTGATGTGCTCAACAAAGTAGGAAGTAGTTTGTAATTTGGGCAGGAATTTGTATTCTGTTCAGGGTGCCGGAGATAACTCGCCTCCTCTTCGCGATGGACACCGTGGGACCTTTAACGTCCACCAACTAATGTTTACAGACGGGATGGCCAGCTTGACGTCCATCCGAGGAACGGCACACACACACACACACACACACACACACACACACACACACACACACACACACACACACACACACACACACACACACACACACACACACACACACACACACACACACGCCTCTGCCTGTGAAACACCGGGATGGTAGTTTATAGTTGGGTAGAGGAATTTTAACCCACGCTAGACAGGTGTGTGTGTGTGTGTGTGTGTGTGTGTGTGTGTGTGTGTGTGTGTGTGTGTGTGTGTGTGTCTGAGTGAGTGTGTGTATGTGTGTGTGAGAGTGTGTCTGAGTGTGAGTGTGTCTGAGTAAGTGTGAGAGTGTGTGAGTGAGTGTTTGTGTCTGAGTGTGTGTGTGTGTGTGAGTGTGTGTAAGTGAGTGTGTCTGAGTAAGTGTGTGAGAGTGTGTGTGTCTGAGTAAGTGTGGGAGTGTGTGTGTCTGAGTGAGTGTGTGTCTGAGTGAGTGTGTCTGAGTGTGTGTGTGAGTGAGTGAGTGTGTGTGTCTGAGTGAGCGTGTGTCTGAGTGTGTGTCTGAGTGTGTGTGTGAGTGTGTGTGTGTGTCTGAGTGTGTGTCTGAGTGTGTGTGTCTGAGTGTGTGTGTGAGTGTGAGAGTGTGTGTGTGTGTGTGTCTGAGTAAGTGTGAGTGTGAGTGAGTGTGTGTGTGTGTGTCTGAGTGTGTGTGTGAGTGTGAGTGTTTGTGTGTCTGAGTGTGTGTCTGAGTAAGTGTGAGTGTGAGTGTTTGTGTGTCTGAGTGTGTGTCTGAGTAAGTGTGAGTGTGAGTGAGTGTGTGTGTGTGAGAGTGTGTCTGAGTGTGTGTGTGAGTCTGAGAGTGTGTGTGTGAGTGTGAGAGTTTGTGTGTCTGAGTAAGTGTGAGTGTGAGTAAGTGTGTGTGTGAGAGTGTGTCTGAGTGTGTGTGAGTGTGAGAGTGTGTGAGTGTGAGAGTTTGTGTGTCTGAGTGTGTGTGTGTGTGTGTGTGTCTGAGTAAGTGTGAGTGTGAGTGAGTGTGTGTGTGTGTGTGTGTCTGAGTGTGAGTGTGTGTGTGTGTGTATGAAGGGCACACTCCCGGCGCGTACATAATGAAATGAACAAAATAAACAAAGGGAGGCGTTACTCTCATTCACACGTGTTACGTTTGTCCGTTGTGCCGAAGACGTCGCGTCGCCGAAGCTCACTCGCTTGTTTTGAGAAATAAATGGCGACGAGGCGGCCGTTACGACTAGTTTGTGTGATAATAAAAGCGCCGCCGGAACATTTCGCGGTGGCATTGTGTCGGGCGGCGTGACGTCACCAATTGACTGAGCCACACGCGCTCGGGACTCAAACTCCGAATTATCGAATTTCCTGCCCCGGCCGCCCACAGGCTGAGAGAAAAAGAAAGAGACGAGAGAGAGAAAAAAACGTGCCGTTCGTGCGCGATCTCAACGCCCTTCGCACGGAGCACGGGGCGGTTCGACACCTCCGGTGAGTTCGCCGCTCTTTCCGGGGCTCGGTGACGGTGTGCGCCTTTGGTTGTACCTTCACCCGGTACACGCGGTCCGCCGGCGGAGCGTTCGCTCGTCCCTGTTGCTTGTACTACTACTACATGGGACGGACACTTTATGTTGTCGCTCGTCATTCGTGCCGTCCTCGTGCGTGTCCATCGTGCCCTCCACGTCGAAGTTCTTTGTTAGACAGTTTCAAAGAGCCAGCCGCTGTGTGTCTTGTTTGCTCCACGAGGGCCCCGGGTGGACCCTCGGCGTGGACCCGGAGCCCTCGCGGTCCGCGGTGTCGGGCGCCTTTGGCAGGGGAGACCGCTCCGCTGGTCCGTATTTACAGCCCGTCCGACCTGCGGCCGCTCTCGGCCTAATGGCGGGTTCACGGCGGTTAATGTTCTCGTTAAAAGTGTCCGAACGAGGCGGTGCGGAAGCGCCGCGGAAATCCCTTTAACTTGGACGCCGCAGAGTTGGCTCCGGGCTTTCTCGGCTCCGCTAATGGGCCGCGGTGTCGGCAAACAACGGAGCTTGGCGGATGCCATGTTTTATCCCGTCACGTATATCGCTCGTCTCTCAGAGCGTCCATCGCCGTGTCGCTTTGGCCCTGACGGCGGCTCGCGTCCCCGGCTCGTTTGGGTGGGACGGGGAGCTCTCTGTGAGGGAGCTCTCTGTGAGGATCCCTCTGTGAGGAAGTCGCGGCGGGACGGGGAGCTCTCTGTGAGGGAGCCGCGGCGGGCCGGCGAGCTCTCTGTGAGGGAGCTCTCTGTGAGGATCCCTCTGTGAGGAAGCCGCGGCGGGACGGGGAGCTCTCTGTGAGGGAGCTCTGTGAGGGATCCGCGGCGGGACGGCGAGCTCTCTGTGAGGGAGCCGCGGCGGGACGGCGAGCTCTCTGTGAGGAAGCCGCGGCGGGACGGGGAGCTCTCTGTGAGGGAGTTTTCTGTGAGGGAGCCGCGGCGGGACGGGGAGCTCTCTGTGAGGGAGTTTTCTGTGAGGGAGCCGCGGCGGGACGGGGAGCTCTCTGTGAGGGAGTCGCGGCGGAACGGGGAGCTCTCTGTGAGGGAGCTCTCTGTGAGGATCCCTCTGTGAGGGAGTCGCGGCGGGACGGGGAGCTCTCTGTCAGGGAGCTCTCTGTGAGGAAGCTCTCTGTAAGGGAGCCCTCTGTGAGGAAGCTCTCTGTGAGGGAGTCCTCTGTGAAGGAGCTCTCTGTGAGGAAGCTCTCTGTGAGGGAGTCCTCTGTGAGGGACCCGCGGCGGAACGGGGAGCTCTCTTGAGGAAGCTCTCTGTAAGGGAGCCTTCTGTGAGGGAGCCCTCTGTAAGGAAGTCCTCTGTGAGGGAGCCCTCTGTAAGGGAGCTCTCTGTAAGGGATCCCTCTGTGAGGAAGCTCTCTGTGAGGGAGCCGTGGCCAGGCGCTCATTTCTCCCGGCCTTTGTGCGCCGCGCTCCTTCCATCCACCATTGCCTTTGCCCTTCCCTTCGCGTCCCCTGCCGGCCCCTCCCCCCCCCCAACACTAAACAACGAAGCCTCGCCATCTTGGCGAGATGCGCACCGATCGCCGCTTTGTTCTCGTACTTTTCAGGAGGAGGGGCGCGAAGCGCGGCGGAGGGACTTGCGGTGAATCGCTCCCTCGTTGCCATTCCTACGTCTCTTTAATTTCACTCCTTTTCTACTTCCAAACTCTTCTTTTCATTTTCGTTGTTGTCCAGGAGTTTGGAAACTCATTCTGAGTGATTGATTATATTAAAGATGAGGAAATTATTTCGGGGAGTATAAACTAACCCCTCCCTCGAACTTTTACTTTTGTAATTACTCTCCTCCTCTTCTTCAACTTATCCTTTTCCCCACAACCACCGTTTTTTTTTTTTTTTTTTTTTTTTTTTTTTTTTTTTTTTTTTTTACACCACACCACACCTCATTTCACAACTTGCCTACCTACATCTCCTCCTCCTCCCCTCTTCCTTCCTATTCTTCTTCGTCTTCCACTTTGTTCCCTCCCTCAAATGGACATGCCCTCCATGCTTACTGGAAATGATATCCCAAACATCCATTCTGCTGTCCTGATATTTTCCTGTTTTTTTCCCCATTTCTCATCCAACTTTCCCTCCACCCAATGGCAGCACCTTCTGTGCCATCACAGCTTTCATCCATCCTCACTGCGCACTCACCTTGTCTAATTAATTCACCTGAGCTTCTTTCTGTCATTCAACTTTGTCATCCCTCCTTGTCCTGAAATCCTCCCTGAGAATTCATTCACTGATTGTAGTCTACTTTCACTTAACCACACCTCGTCTTTTATTCTTGCGTCTCACTTGCCTTTTCTTCCTCTTCATTTTTTTAATTTTTTTAAATTATGTTCTCCTTTTTTATTGCTTCACGATTCCAATGACTCCACATTTCATGGGCATCACGCTTGGAGGACCGGCGGCATCGGTTGAGGTGCAGGCACAGCGACTCCCTGGTCCGCAATCGATTCTTGTTAAAATACGGAAAGGTCGCTTGGCAGGGAAGCAAAGCCGTGGCGGTGTTGACTAATTATGCACCAGCCGTGCCTCTTTGCATCGTGGCTCAATAGCAAACCAAAAGCAGAGAGAAAGGAACTCGTTTTTCATATTTTCACCATCTTCTTTTCCTCAACACGCAGTGTTGGCTACGACAAGCCGTATAACATTGCCGTCTACACTGCAGGGCTATAAAGCATGAAAAACTTTGCCGTGCGTACCTTGGAAAGGTGAACCATCCTTTTGATTTGAAAGCCTTATCAGACGAGATTACGTGAACATCCTATACATTGCACCTCAATAAATGCCCAGGTGCATATGTGCTCAAAGGTACCCGTCAAATCTGTCCACAGATTAGGAGGAGGGGGCATAAACTGCAAGAGGCACCTTTAAAAGGGACCATTGCAGTGAGAGAGTTTAGCGGTGCTCGTGCTTGCTGAACCCTCCGTACTGAACACAATTGCAAGCAACGCGATCTCCTAAGACATGGCGGATGGGGTTTATCCTCGTGGCAAGTTGTTCGTTGTTGTGAAACAGTTTTATTGTCTGTGATATCTGAAGGCAGCAGCCTTTTTTATTGTTTTTTTTTTTTTCCTCTCTACTTCTGCCTTTCAATTTATGAAAGATAAACTGTCATGATCGTGGTCATCTTTCATAGCCGAAGAAGGCTAGTCACATGTCACATACTACGTACAACCTGGGAATCTCAGTCTGTATATAGTGCAGTGACCACTTGTCCAGACGACAACCACATTATCATCGATGAGAGAGCAAGCAGTCTAACCTGGTGTCGGGGGATGTCCAAACATTTGCTACCTGCAGGTTTAGGCAGGAATTTGGGATTTGTTCAGGGTGCCAGCGATAACTCTTCGCAAAAGACACGGTGGGTGGGAACTTTGACGTCCACCAACACCTCCGTCACTTGCAGAAGGGTATTTCGACGTAACGTCCATCCGACGGACGGCACACACGTCGATGTGCGTGGACGGCGCACACATCGACACGAAACACCACTAGCTGGTTCGAGGTTCAAATTCGGGATACGTAGCTCAGAGGCCAGTGTGCATACCTCTCGGGTGTAGGCTATCCTGCCAGCATTGCTCAGGGGGTAAATTAACACAGAAAAGCATCCGCATGTCAGGCTCTTAATATAATACTACACCGTGTCATATCATATCTTGTTTATATCTGTCTCGTGCATAGTACAACAACAATGAAATTGCCATGCCTGTACAAGCTGTGACCTCTAATGTTTGTGTGTCAAACTTTTTGATAATTTTCTGGATTAAAAATAAAAAAATCTGGTTGATCTACGTAGCACCTTTTTTGGAGTTCATTTTTAATTATTGAAAATGTTTTTTTTGTTTGCTTGTTTGTTTGTTTGTTTATGTTTTCCTCGTATTGTTTTATTGACCGATTTGGCTGCAGCTTGAGCCTTGCCTTTCTCGGTAGAAATATCCATTCACTTATGAATTGTGTTCAATACAAGTTATACTGGTACCGGTAATCTTCCAGTAAGTTGAGTTTTTATTTTTGAATTCCTCTAAACGAGGTTTATTTCTGCTAGGTATAATTTCGTATTCAGCGTCCGTGTGCAACAAGAAGGCGTCCGAAGTGATGGCATGTTTAAGGTATTTTATGATCAGGTGCAGGGGAAAAAAAAAAGTCCGGCAGCCTGATTAACATTTTAATCGCTTTCAAAAACGCTTGTGTGCGTGCAAATTTCACCGTGGCATCCTTCGGAAGGTGTAGAGGAGGCTGCGGCTCGACACCATTGCAGTCTCTGTCGCTTGCATACAAAATGCACAAATACCCCCTTGATGCCTCCTGTAACCATGACGATAGATGGTCCTCTCTCTCTGCGTCTGTCCTTGACACTGTCACGGCTTTTGAATTTCCTCGCAGTGGTGTCACATAATTAGTCCAGCCGCCACAAATGCAATATGACAAATCGTCACATCGCAGTGCAAAGCAATTGTCCAGCAGAATGAGCTTGTTTGAAAGCACATTCGCTCTGCACATACACATCCGGTATAAAGGTTGAAGTGTTAACGAGGTGCAGTGGCAAAAAGTAAAGATGAAGTCTCAAGTCCAAGGAAGCGATGCAGTCAAAATGTTATAGAATTTTGTCCTCGACTTGCGTGCCCATTCATATTCCAGAGCGGTTGGTAAGATTGTAGTTATCCTAACTATTATAAGCATCTTGTGTTGAAATGTGTGATGCCATTATTCTGTAGTTTTAGACAATGATGTGTATGAAGTGTGAAAGTGCAATCATTTGGTACTTTTAGGAAACATTTGATGATCTCATTGTAACTGTTAGACTTGCTCTTGAGTCATGAATGTAATGTTTCACACCACTAACCTCTGCTGATTGCCCTTGTAAAATTATCTAATCTGAAGTGCAAGCTGTACACGGAAATACAAGGAACTTGGACACTGGAGGATGCAATTTGGCCCATCGTGCCTGTGCTTTATCAACGCATATAAATTCAATCCAACAGTTTATTTAAATTCATTTGGGGGTGGAGTGTTTGGGGAATAGAGTGTCGCAGGTACAGGAACATCTGCAGGTTGTTGTTTTGGTTCTTTTTTAGGTGGGGATGAAGGGGGTGTAGGGGGGGGGGTGGCATGAGGAATATTCATATTATGAACCATGTTGTACTCGTACACTTAGCATTGGTGCTGCCAAAGCATTTTCTTTGACGAGGGTTGCAATCCTGAACGGGTCACCACTCCGACACAGGAAGCCAGGGCAGGAATTTAGAATTTGTCCATGGTGCCGGCGATAGCTCACCAACTCTGTTGGCGACAACCTGGGGCCTTTTGCGTTCACCAACTAATGCTAGCAGACCGAACTCCCATTTAACGTGAATCCGAGGGATGACTCACCCTGCCTGCAAGACACCAGGATGGTAGTTTATAGCTGGGTCGGGATTCAAACCCAGGTTATACAGCTTAAAGGGGGAATGTGCATACCTCTTGGCCATCCACACCGATAGCACATTCACCTTTTGAGAAGAGACCCACTGACGTCATAGTCACCCACCATACCTAAGCTACTACCAGCCCTGCAAATGTCGATGTTCCTCTCTATCCCTAATGCCTCTCGGGACAGTCTCATACACAAGTATCAGCATTTTTGCACAAGTAATTCCTTTTAATCAGTAAGGTCCTCTTCTCGCACCAAGGTTGCAGTTTAAAAATAAATAAGAAAAACACATTGTCCATGAACACTGGTGTTATTTATTTTTGTATCCTTTGAATCGTGCTCACACAGCTTTTTCAGCTGCTGGGGCACTCACGCACACCAAATGTATACTGTGTATTTATTAAAATGAAATTACTTTCTACGCATTCACCAGGCAAGCGAAGGCACTTTTGTTTAAGTTTAACTAAGTCTCAATGTTGATGCTGGCTACGACACACACACACACACACACACACACACACACACACACACACACACACACACACACACACACAGACACACACACATACACGCACACACACACACACACACACACACACACACACACACAGACACACACACACACACACATACACATACACATACACATACACATACACATACACATACACATACACATACACATACACATACACATACACATACACATACACATACACATACACATACACATACACATACACACATACACACACACATCTTAAATACAGTCTCTTGGCAATTTGCCAGTTTATCTTTCGAGGCAAATTTTAATACACAGTTTAGTGTGTGTATCACAAAATTGCATGCTCAGAATTGGACATCTCCTCAAGATAATTGGAGAACTTTCAAGCTTTACAGTCCGGAGCTGTTATATTTACTTTAGCCTTGATTTCAAATGCCTTCATCATAATAATTACCCAAAACGGTGGCTGTGAAAAAGCTTGCTGAAATACGTCGCAAAAGCAATAGGATAGGACAGTAATTTGTATGAGGCTAGGGTTTAGAATTGCATTTGAAGGGGATTTATAACCAAAGGTGATGTGAAGCAAGTGAGAGAACCCTAATGGGGCATATCAAATTGGTGCATGGCATAATGGATACTCATTCTCTAACATGCCTATTCTCAGGCCAAAACCAGATCTTTTAGCAAAATGCATACAATTTCAAGCGACCCCTGACCCTCTCCAGGGAGGACCTAGCAAAGTGACGTGATATTGAGTGACGCATGAAACACTCATAAGAAGTATCATTTGGTAAAGCGCCTTTTAATTTTGAAACTTTTGGCAGGCTCTTAAGGTAGATTGATCAGCCTAGATAATTGTAAATGATTGTCTATTTAATGCACCGCTGACACAATACGTCTCCAAAAAAAATTGCGGGATAAAAGCAGTATTGCTTTTGATCCTTACCTATTGTTCTCCACATCTTGGAAATGTTGACATGTTGTCGTTGGAGCCTTGGTGTATTTCACTGCAAATGTGGATCTCTTGATGCCCTCTCTTGCAAACGGCAAGAACATTGTCTCGAGGCATCGATGTGTGTGCCGTCCCTCGGATAGACGTTAAACCGGGTGTCACGGCTGCTGGGAGTTGTTTGTTGACGTTAAAGATCCTACGCTATCCTTTGAGATGAGTAGTCGATCTATCGCCTGTACCCTGAACAAATTACAAATTTTCTGCTCTAACCTACTTCGGTGAACGTCATGCCAGGTCAGCCGGTTTGTGAAAGACTTGAGTCAAACTTTCCCCTGAGGACCCTACGAGCAGGTGGGAATAATTGTGACCGTGAAAGAATGACCCTTTATTGTTTCTAGCTTTGAAATCTGCATTTTAGATAGACAAGCTAGTCACCTGCTGCTTAATGATTGGTATCGTCATGCCTGGAATAAAGCAAACTTTGATTTCATTTTTGTTGAAATACAGTAAAAGTCACACAACTTTAAAAAAAATATAATAATATTGCACACTAAGTGATTTCTCTTTTTTTTTTTAATTCTTTGGTTAGCTGATAAATATTTTTGCGCTGAATAATGATTGTGACGAGAGGTTTTGTAACAATGTTTATAACAAGGTGACAATTAATTCATGGACATGCCTGTCTTGTTGATAAATTGTTTGATTCGGGCAATAAAAATTCAAGATGCCAGCCATTTGAAAATACACTATGTGGAAATATTGGTGGTACTGACATTTCTTCATTTAAAAAAAAAAAATTCCTGATTGCAGGTAACCTCTCTTAAAACGTATGCATTCATGGCAGCAGACAATCAAATTGTCCATAACTTTTCATCTCTGATGTTGTTTTTCAGTTGAGTTAATGTTCTTGGTCGATCCACATAGACCTTGGACTTTAAATAGCCCCACAAAATATATCTGGTGATGTAAGGTCAGGTGATCCGGGTGGTTATTGGAATGTCCTCAAATCTTGAAACGATGGTATTTGTAAATGTCCCTTGCAGCAACAGTTGCCTCGTTTCATTGCCTGTGTGGCAAGTTGCTCCATCCTGTTGAAAGAAAATGTCAAAATGTCATTGAAGTTTGGGTTGTGGTAACGTAATTCAGGAATGAAAGATTATCTTAGCATTCCACGGTACCGATCACCATTCGCAGTCACAGTTTCTACCCCGTTCATTTTCAAAGAAATAAGGGGCCTATTATCCAAGATTTGGAGATGGTACACCACACTGTCACTTTCAGGCCGTGTAAAGGTTTTTCGTGGATTTTGTGAGGCTTTGTACTGGCTCATATTTACTCCGCGTGCAGTGAAACAAAAAGAGGAGTGAAGCAATTGGTTCACTTTGCCTGTTTGTCTGTCTACAGACATCATCTCTTGATCGAGGAACTCCTTGGTTTCAATTAAATTATATATTCTGAACACTGTACAACATGAATTGGAACATGAATCTGAACACAAAGCTGCAGTTTAGCAGTACTTTGGCTCTGAATTTGCCAAATTGTACGGAAACCCAGACCGATCACGCGTGTACAGAGGAAAAGATAATTGTTTTTAGTCTGTCTGCCTGTCTGGCAATCAAATAAAATTGAAAATAATTTCAAACAGGAAACTTACTGTTTTTAAGGATGTCATAAAGGACACAAACAATCGGTACAAATAACGAATTCAATATGTTAAGTAAGGTGGTGTTACAAAAGACGGTGCATCAACGGCAGTAAACTTCCGAAAAAAAGTTTTTTGTTTTTTCTACAGCCTATAAAAACTTTATTTTATTTCAATTGAACTATACACTTGAACAATACAACACAAATCATCTTCTTGACACTTACAAAAACATTCTGCTTAGCAGTACTTGGACAAAATATTTACACCGTCCCATGCCCTGAGGGCAGAGTAACTCTGAGATTCAGCATTCAGACAAATATGGCGGCACCAAGCAAATGGTTACCATTACGCCTGTATTTCTAAAGTTCACAAACTAATATGGATCGTGCTCAGAAATACAAAACAAGAGTTTGAATGAACAGCCATTTGAATGACCACTGAATAACTCATTGACAAGACCATTCTTTTTTTCTCAAGACTGTGTGGGGTGAAGTGTTAACTCTCGAGTTGACAGTTTTGTTTGTTGACGTACTCCGATAAGTGAAAATGTGCTTCATCTGATGTTATGAAGTTTTCCCCAGAATTTGGGTTACCTGTAAAAAGTCCTCTGATAGTGTTTCACATTGGCAGTCGGCTTTGTTTGTCTGCTGGTTTCAACTGATGTTACTTGCATTTTGTGGGGATACAAACTAAGATCCTTCTTCACAATTGTACGCACTGTTACCCTGTTAATGCTGAGCTGTAGAGAATGCCTTCTCACTGACTTATTTGGCCTCTGTTGGACTCATCCTCTCACTCCTTGAATTGTTTCCTCCATTCTTACTGTTTTCTTTCACCCTGACCTTTTTGCATCTGCTGCACTGCCAAGTCGTCTTATGTGCTTTAAAATAGCGCAATATTGAATTCCTTATGTGACATGTCCACAAACCAAACTTTGGCCAGAACTGTCATTGAGCAATTGTTATACAGTAGTTAATGCCAAAATAAAGGTCCACAATGGTGGCTTTGTGCTCCACATTCCATTTGTCCATTTTCAGTTGTGATGGTGCAGTCCAACTTTCCAAAGCTTAGTCTTCTGGAACAAACAAAATGACACAGTTAACATAAAGAATTGTTCATGATTAAAACGTATCGATTAAAATGTGTCAACCTGTATAATAAAACGCTCATTTGTTGTGTTCATATTAAGCTGGCAAGTAGTGATGCCACATATCCTTCTCTCTGTGTTGTCACGCTTCACTCCCGCTCTGCCATGTCTCTCATCGCTCCTGCTCTGCGATGTCACGCATATGACGATGATGACTACAATGACTGCCACCACCACTGTTTTATGACCATTTCCCCCTTTTTTAGGAGGGGTTGTCGAATTATGGCATTCCTCCATACAAATCTATCCATCTTGTCGGTTTTTGTGCAAATCCAAACATTCTATATCTTCCTTGACCTTTTCAATCTGTCTTTTTAGGACGTCCTCTTGGCTTTCTTACTTCTACCACGAGCTTTCTTGCTTTTTCTTTATCTTATGACCATTGCACTGAACCAACCACATTTTTTTTTCCGAAATTATTTTTCATCAGTATTGATTTTTAATGTCTAACTGATTTCTGAGCTTGAAATTCTTTCTTTCAGAGACTATCCACTTATTCATCGTATGATCTCTGCTCCATCCTTTTCACATCTTCATTTTCACATTTGGTGGGAAGAAAAAGTATAAAAATGAAATCTGCACTTATTTTTAATTTTTTTAATTTTACTGTTTGAGTGACTGTTGGCTGCAATCGTGGCCTCACTGGAATGTGCTGTTGGCCATGATCGTGGCAAGCATCATTGTTCAACAACCTGTATTGTTTGTTTCTATTTAAGTGTTTGTTCTTATAGTTGCCTTATAAACAATGCAGACGTTTTTTTTCAGTTTTCCTGAAAAAAACTACCACATTTTCATGTTGCATACTGGAAAATTGAGCACTCACACAGTTAATCTCCATGTATAATGTGTAGTATACAAACCAACAACATAAACAAGTTGCAGAAAAATAAGTTAATAAAATATTAGAATATGGTAATCTTATGAAGGGTGTAAACTTGATCGAGAAATCTGCCCCGTTGTGAGTGATTCAGAAACAACACTTCAAGTTTACACTCTTCCTTTCAATATAGTCAGTGTAGGCACTGTTCAGACATGTTCAGAAGTGTGTGAGACACTTGCTCTTGCGTTTGTGTGTGGAATTGGTCTCCCGTTGTAGGAACCAGCAGTAATCACCCATCATGTTTGGGTTGAACCGACCTTGATACCAAGTTTCCATGACCAAAATGTCTTGGTGGAACCTTTTGTCATGCTCATCACTTACCTCACCCAGATTAGGTGGGAAGAAATCAAGATTAGAATGCAAGAAATGCATTTTAAGAGACATCCTACAGTCCATTCGCTGATAGGCCTTTAGCAAGTTATCCACTAATTCCGCATACTGTTCAGCTCGATGGTTCCCAACAAAGTTCTGCACAACCAACACAAATGCTTGCCATGCTGCAAATTCAAGTGGGTTCAGTTTAGTTTTGAACTCAGGATCACACGTCAGTTCTCGGATCTGGGGCCAATGAAAATGCCTGCTTTGAGTTTAGCATCACTTTAATCTGTGCTAAACTTCTCTCTCAGATATTGGAAGCCATTACCATCATAATCCAATGCCTTTACAAAGTTTTTCTTAAGTGTTTTGGTTAGTTAAGGATTGTAATACCATGTGGATAATTCAACTTAAAAATTCATAGCTCAGTCAGTTTTCATCCATTTTTAATGATTTATAGTACATTCTAAAGCTCTTTTTATGAGAAATAATATTCTACAATAGTTGTATTGCGATAATTGAAACCAAAAATACAAAAAATAATAATTTATGATCACTCAAAATTACCCACCAGGGCAAGCTACTGTAATTGGACCATATGTATAACTCAAAACCCTGATGTGCTGAGAAAATTCTGACTTCAGATTCAGAATCAGCATGCTCGATTTGGTCTAAAACATGTTTCCACCCCAGCAGCAAAATCTCTGTTGTCCAGTGAAACAGTCAGACACACAAGCTTACATACTTTGTACTTGTCTATCCATTGTCCTATTCTTACAATCCTATGCCAAGGTGTTATGCACATTACAGCCAACAAAAAAAACTTCAAACTCACTGATTCCAAGCATTGATGACCACTGAATAAATTATTGCAGAAACTTTAATTTTATGAATAACATGTACTTTAACCTTTTCTTGTCTAAAAATACTGTAGAGTTTATGGGTGAAGTGTGTACGCTTTTGGGGGGCAAAATCCAAATCATTCCACATTCTCAATTGGTTTGAAGTGTAAAGATTTTCACAGTCAACGAAAATTTTGAACGTCCGAGTCAAACTAATCGATAAACTTAACAGTGCGATCTGCTGTGGCTTTGCCAACTTCAAAAGCTATTCGTATTGGAATATTAATGAGGTCTAAGCCGATACACTTTTCCACAATGAATCACAGATATTCACTCTTGCCTTTCAGAGAGTTCAGGATTACAAAGTTCCTTGTATTTATTCACTTTTGATAGATTCTGCTGTGGAAACAAATATTGTTCAGTAACTTCATTAATTATTTATCTTCACAATCCCACGAGCTCTTGACTCTCTTTCTCCTCCAGCAGTCTTTTGTCAGTTTCTCCGATTGGACAATTTTTGTTATGATGTCAACCTTGTTATCCTTCAATGGAACCACAAATGGCTTTCATTGTTTGTCACCTTTAACGCCTTCATTGTTCGACAAAAAATACACTGTGAAAGTAGGACATTTCATTATCTTCCTCTAACTTAATTGTTAAAGGGCTAAATGCAGGCAGCGGAAAATTTGCATTCTGGCAACGGCAGACAAACCGACAAGGTTATTTGGACGACGAAAGGCACATGAGTAGGTCAGAGGAATTGACATGAGAAGTCAATATATTTTCACCACCTGTATTTAATGATATATAACATACCTTAGGGCTGACAGGATTGCCTCAAAGTATATGTACTCACCCCTGAGCTGTCTAGCCTGGGTTGAAATCTTGGCCCAGCTATCTTGGTGTTTCATCTTGGTGTTTCACAGGAAGGGCAAGGCATCATTTGGGTTTACTATCCCCCGGATGGACATTAAACTGGGTGTCCTGTCTGTTAGCTTTCGTTGGTGGACGTTAAAGATCCCACGGTGTCCTTCGCGAAGGGTAGTTGAGTTATCACCGGCATCCTGAACAAACGTCACATCACTGCTGGAAAGGCAATGGCAAACCACGTAGCATAACCCTTGCCATGAAACTGCTCCAGAAGCACCAACACTCGGCAAAGAGTCTGGTGCAGCTCATCATCAACATACCTTATCTTAAGGTATACTAATACGTAACCTTACCAAAAACTGGCTTTAATATTTTACATCCCACATTAATATTTCACATCGCACTTTGTATTTTCTTTAATAAAGTGCAGGCGGCTGTGGAACATCATTGTGAGTCTTAATATAATAGAGGTATCAACTTGATAAAGGATATTAATTCTGGGATTGAGGCTGCAAGTTATTTACTCATAAATACAAATGATAAGTTTATTTTTCTTGCTCTGGATACATTTACTGTCCATATAAAGTACACCAAAGGAAGGTTGGGGAATACAGAGAGAATATGAGAAAAGGAAAGTTGCTTGGGAGAATATAGGAATAAAGGGAAGGCATTTGGGTGAAAAATTCAATACGAGTGTGTTTTTTTTTTTGTAAATGACCCTTGTAGAAACATTTTGTCCTCTTTATAGATGTACAAGTAAGAATCACTTTCCACACTTAACACCAGTAGCAATTTATCTCCACTGAAAAATTAACTGCAGTTACACAGATGAATACCACTCCTAAAACGGAGAGTTTTCACTTTGTTTCGACCATTTCTCTTTCCTTTTTACCTTTATTTGATACAGTGTTAACTCCAAGTGTTTACTAAGGGTAACTAGACTGCATGCAAATTTATAAACGGCGAAAGGGTTTGATTAATTTGGTTGGCAAATGTTGAAACAAGACCAAGAATATTATAGTGTGCACGGGTGCACAAACCTTTCGCTCACACAATCCTGTGTACATGAGGCATGCCCACCCAGGATAGCGGAACGGTGATTGGCCAAATTGAATCCTTCCTATTCTATAATGGCTCGATAGCAGGAAGTGAAAACACCTCCATGCAGGTAAATTAATCCTAACAGGGAAAACTAGAAGGGCACTCGGTGGAGCGCATACCTACGCCACACAATGCCTGATCCACGAGAACATATCGTGCCCAATGCATTTTTGAAATATCATGCTATCCAGTACTATCTCATTTATGGCCCCATCTCTCAATGGTGAAGAATCACTTTAGAAATTAAATAACTCTCGTATCCGGATTTGGGTCTTCACTAAAATTGAATCAATTCTTCCATGTCACACACCCAACCTGTCCACCAAGTTTCATCCGAATCCGTCCACAACTTTTTGAGATATTGTGATATATATCGTTTTTGCACAATCTCTTATTGGTGAAGTCACAAAAATTCCAGTAGTTGGATCCGGATCTTCACCAAAATCTAATCAGTTCATCCTTGTCACACACCGAACCTGTCCACAAAATTTTGAGATGTCCTGCACTCAAACAGACAAAAATGGGTGAAAACATAACCTCCTTTACCTTCAGTGGTGGAGGTAAATTATGTCGATAAATATGCAATTAATTTATTTACTAATTATAAATATGCATATAATTTATTTACTAAGTATCTCAAAATATATGACTACGACACAAATGGAATCCCAACGAGATGCGTATAAAACTTACTTAAACTAGAGAGTTCATATAACACGACACCCCACGCAGTGTTCAAATATATACTTCAATTTTAAATATAATAATGATTTTAAAGATTGTTTAAAAATATCCGGAATTTTAGCGCTACTGAAGCAGTTTTCAACATCACCCTTATACACTGCAATAAGACGACGTTGAGTTACAGTTTGGGAGATGAAGGCTTTTCTTGATCACCATAGAATGCAGCGTCAATCGGCATCATGCATAGCCTTATTGGCGGCCTCTCATTCACCACCATACTGGGGTGTGTTCGGTTACCAAGTTTATTGTAGAGCGCTTTCCAAGTGGTTTAAGCACTGAAGCAAGTACTCCATTCGAAACCGTTGGTAATGAACTTCTGGCTTGGCAAGCACTAGCTAACTGCTTGGTAACTGAACACACCTCTTCATGTCCTCTCAAGCTATAAATCAGCACAAAGCATGGTTCTTGGAAGTATTATCAAGGTGATTTGTGTTCTGTAGTATTCTAGTACATACAGGTATATCAATTTAAATAACGGTTTGAAGCCATGTAAATAAATTAATTCCGGGTTTTACTGCCGTTTTACCCATTATCTATTACATCACTCTATTTAACACATACATTAGTTATTCGTGCCTGTTGTTTGTGTCCTTTATGACATCCTTAAAGCAGTAAGTTTCTTGTTTGGAATAATTTTCAATTTTGTTTGACTGCCAAGCAGGCAAACCGCATAAAGATATTTATTACCTCACTCCTCTCTCCACTTGTGTGATCAGGACAAATTCAGAGCTTAGGTATGATAAAACGACAAACTTGTCTTCCTATTCATGGCCCAATTCGTGTTCAAAATATAACATTCTATTTAAATAAGTTGTTCCTCAATGATAAATTGATAAGATGGACATACAGATAGATGGACGGACAGACATGAACCAATTGCTTTACCCCGTTTTTTGCTTCGTGTGTGTGGGATAATTATTATGAAAAAAAAATCTATTGCCACCTACCTGAAATTATAATGGGTTTGGTTAGAATGATGGAGTTGCAAAGCAACAAATGAAATAGAACCAGACTCAACAGAAGAATAGGCTGAAGTTACAGCTGGTTAAAAATCAGAAGGAAGAGGGTTATAATATTAACAAGCTCAAATGAGCTTAGATCCTCGTCCTCTTCGTGATGACGTCATAGTTATCAGTTATGTATCAGGTGTGTGGTAAATTATCTCTAATGCCCTATTCGATTCCATCTGAAGTATTCAAAAAGCTTGCGTTGTTTCGGAGATAATTGTTTATGCGATTTCCATTGCGATATTATGACGTCATAACTTTTTTCTTGGAAGAATTTCCTCAATCTGAGATGGTTACAGTCTGCGTTTGAGCTTTCTGCATGAACATGTCAAGTTTCAAGATGTTCTGATGAAAACTCTTGTTTGTGAAACAAAAAATTTCAGAAAATAGTGATGACGTCATAAAACGAATATGACGTCATTGTGATGTATCAGATTTGCGTCAAATCATCTGTGTTAATGCCCGGTTTGATTCCCGCAAACAGAATTCAAAAAGCTTCCCTAGTTTCAGAGATAATGGTATAGGCGATTTCCATCAGCGGTGATATTATGACGTCATAACTTTTTTTTCTAGGAAGAATTTTCTAAATCGGATATGGTTACTGCCTGCGCATGGACTTTATGCATATACATACCACTTTTCCCGAAGATCCGATGAAAACTCTGGACTGTGAAACAAAAAATGTGAAAAAATACTGATGACGTCATAAAACGAATATGACGTCATTGTGATGTATCAGATTTGCATCAAATCATCTGTGCCAATGCCCCGTTCCATTCCCGCAAATAGAATTCAAAAAGCTTTCCTAGTTTCAGAGATAATTTTTGGGCGATTTCCATTAGCAGAGACATTATGACGTCATAACTTTTTTTCTTGGATGAATTTTCACAATCGGAGATGGTTACTGTCTGCGCAGGGTATTTTTACATATATATGCCAAGTTTCAGGAAGTTCCGATGAAAACTGTAGGCTGTGAAACAAAAAAGTCCACAAGAACAAGAACAACAACGTGAGTAAGACTTAGAGGTCCTCCACGAGGATCTAAAAATGAGGAGGGTATATCAATGTACACTCAGGCTTACAAGTCACAGTAGCACTACTTATCGTGATAGTTGACCTCACACACATAGCCACAAAGTCCCACTCCACTAAGGCTAAGTGAACAGCATGAATACATTGACATTTTCCTTTATAAATACATAAAACACCAAGTTGGGGGGCTGGGGGGTGTACCATGAATGTAACTATATGAATTTCGGTACTACCTGTGCTGATATAAAATGTGTGTCAATGGTTTAAATAAAAATATTTATTGCATCCTTTTATTTTTTTAAACAGTTATTATTACATGGTACAGTATGTTGTCCTTTCAAAGGAGGTGTTAAGATCACTGTCCAATCTGCTAGCAATCACCTTTGGGTGTTTAAGATCCTATAGTACCTTTCATCACCGATAATTAATCCATCAAGTATGAGATTAAGAATTTGGTTATAACAATTCCCTGGTCAAATTCCACATTCCTCCCATTTATAACTACCACTGGGAAGCCAATGACAAAATCCCAGTGTATTTCTTGCCAAGGAAACTGCTTTGACACTATCAAATGGTTTGATATTTTAAAAAGAATATTTACAGTTAAAATTTTTTTTTCGGTTATTAAAGCAAATGTAGGTAAAGTAACAATATGAACGATCAAGCAAATGCAAAATAATGGGAAAGAACCTGAGCTTAACCTTAGCTGACCTGTTTATAATGTTAACGTCATACAGCTCAACCACGGCGTCGTACAGCACGGCGACGGCATCGTACAGCTCAACGACGGCGTCGTACAGCACGGCCACGGCGTCGTACAGCACGGCCACGGCGTCGTACAGCACGGCGACGGCGTCGTACAGCACGGCCACGGCGTCGTACAGCACGGCCACGGCGTCGTACAGCACGGCCACGGCGTCGTACAGCACGGCCACGGCGTCGTACAGCACGGCCACGGCGTCGTACAGCACGGCCACGGCGTCGTACAGCACGGCCACGGCGTCGTACAGCACGGCCACGGCGTCGTACAGCACGGCCACGGCGTCGTACAGCACGGCCACGGCGTCGTACAGCACGGCCACGGCGTCGTACAGCAAGGCCACGGCGTCGTACAGCACGGCCACGGCGTCGTACAGCACAGCCACAGCATCGTACAGCAAAAACACATCTTAATATCTAATTTGTCACAGTTTCCTTCCTTTTATGCTATGTTTGATCCTGACCACCACCTCCCCTTTCTTAATCTGTAACCTCCTTCCCATTACTTTTTTTATTGGCCTCTTCTTTCTTTGGTTCTCACCATTTTCAACTCTTATTCTCTACTAAACCCTGTCAGCAATAGTTTTCCAAAATAAAAATTTAAGATATAACAACTTAATATTCTTATTTTCATATGCAGATACTAGACAAAAAAAATAGCAACACCTGGGTTATGAAGGACACCAATCAACGGCTTCCACACAGGTGTGGCCCTGTTTTAATGAAGCAAATACCATCCCAGCATGCTTAGGGTCATGTATAAAATTGCTGCATAGGCCTGGTTGCAATAGGAGACCCTGAATGCCCCCATCCACAGAGCACGTGTGGTCACCCACAGATGTTATCCGTATGTCATGGCCTTCTCAGTCACCAGATATGAACCCAATCGAGCATTTATGGGATATTCTGGAACGACCCTGAGTCAGCATTTTCCACCTCCATCAAAGAGGTGTGAGTTGATTTATCTTTCTCGTGGAAGAATGGTACCACATCCCTCCTGCAGAATTCCAGAAGCTGGTAGACTTCATGCCACGGTGCATACAGGCCATACTGGCTGCACGTGGTGACGCAACACCCTCTTCAGGAACCTCGCTGGTGTTTCCATTTTTTTGGCCACTACCTTTATATCACATAGCACTTTGCATATTGTACTTCCAGAATCCTGATATAAACTCTTATATCACCTTATGGTATCTTGATACACTCTTCCCCCTACTCCAATTGTTTGCCTCTTCCTCCTTCTTTCTTTTCTCATCCTCGCCACACTTTCCACTACTATTTCTAACCCTTTCACAACATCCCCACGACACACCCCTTGCCTCTTTCACTCCCCCACGCCTCTTCAATTCCCTTGACCCTTATGCCACGTCTTTAAACCTCTCCCCATCGCCTCTTAAACCATTGCTCAACATCCCCCCCCTCCTTACCACCACGGCTACCTCTCGATAAAGCTCTTCTCCTTTGCTTCGTTAACTTTAGTCTCACCACTTGGCTATCTCTTTAATCCTTCCCTTATCCCAACGACCACCTCATAACCACTCCCCCACCCCATGACAGTATATTAAAACCTGCACCCCCAACAACATATTTATTTAAACCTAACCCACCCCTTTAACTCCCACATGGCAGCTGCCTATAAAAAACCTGCCCATGACCACCTCAAAATGCCCACACCTTTTAACGATCACCTCTTAAATCTGCCACCCCAACTCACTCCCTTTCCACTGACCCACCTTTTCAAAACACCCTTCCTCCCTGACTGCCACTTTAAACCACCCCTCCCCCACCTCCACGTTCACCTGTTTAAACCTGGCCACCTGTTTAAACTTAAACCTCAACTGCCAGTCGCTATTTTACCCCCCCCCCTTCCTGGTTCCCATCTTTAAACCCTACTCCCTGTCACATTAAACCTTGTGCTCATGCATGTAAATTGTTTAAACTTCTCTCTCTCTTTAAACATTCAGAGTTCCACTTGATTCATTTTCACAGCTTGTTGTGTGCCTTGTAAAGATCCTTTTTCACTCATGTTCTTGGGCTTTTGTATTTGTTTTTTTTTTCCTGCAGTGTCTTTGTACTTTCAAACAATATACACATTTCCAACGAACAAAAGAGCAAAGTAATCAAGAATTGGAAATAAAAGTTGTTATTTTTACTGACTGCTTGCTCATAGTTACCTGCTGTGGACAGTTCTTCAAAAAGTCTTTTCAGCGAGTCCTTAATAAAGGTCTTGCAAGAGCAAGAGGGGCCTCCAGTTCTGGGAGGCATCGGTCGTTTTTTTGTTGTTATTTGTTTTTCCGGGTAGAGTGGACCTTGATAGCCATGGTGAAAGCTACATAGTACCATTTACCGTTTACCACATAGTAAACGGAAAACTATAAATTTAAATCAACATTGATAGGTTGGTTTTTACCAGTCGACCATAGGTGATACCTTTACCCACCCTATGTCGGTACCTCCAATGGGCCTGCCATTTTTGTTGCCATGGGGTTCGGTGTCGGGCTTTTGTCTTTTCCGCAAGGAGCCGTTTTTGTGGATATGGGCTTTTCCCTTCCTTCGCGTGCTATCCATAAAAAAGTGCAACTGTCATCCACTGATGCATACCGACCGAACACTCGCTTTCATGAAGAACATTTTCCCATTCATCTATTTATTAGGTCTAAAACTGGCAGAAATTTATACCCTCCTACGTTGTTTTCCCCCCTTTCCTATCCTCAACCTCATTCCTTTCTTTTCTCGATCGTCAGTTTATTACTTGCAAAATCGAAGATTTTTCAAGTACAGTATATTGGTTTGTCCATTTTGTTATTCTGTCTGTCTGTCTGTTTGTTTGTCTGTTTATCGCCTACAGGTCACAATTTTAAACCGATCTTCACAAAACTTCACCACATGGTAGAGTTTGTCATGAGGAAGAAGCTTATTGTTTTTGAGGTCAAAAGGTCAACATAGGCCCAAGGTCAACAACTACGGTGATTGATGATTTTTTTCTTGATTATCCCCCCAATAGATAACAAGAAGACGACGTCGTGCAAAGCACTATACTTGCAAAATCCATAAAACAAATTTGACCTCATAAATATAATTGGTGGCTGAATTCAATGTCCAAATGTGCAACTCTTCAAATTTCAAGTCAATGGGATGAAGATTGACAATTTTATAAAATCGGCCTATGTTGTCCTTTTGGTGTATGTTGACCTCCAAAATAATTTGCTGGTTGAATTCAGTGACCGGATATATAAATCCTCTTCAAATTTCAAAGTCAATGAGATGAAAATTGAGGATTTTAGAAATATCCTTAGTTGTTGACCTTGGGTCTATGTTGACTTTTTGGTCCATATTGACCTCAAAAATAATTTTGCTAGTTGAATTCAGTGCCCTGAAATATAAATCCTCACCAAATTTCAAGTCAATCAGATGAAATTTGAGGATTTTAGAAATCCCACTGAAGTTGTTGACCTTTTTGACCTTTTGACCAAAAAAAAAGTCTTCTTCCTCATGACAAACTCTACCATGTGGTGAAGTTTCATGAAGATCGGTTTAAAATTGTGACCTGTAGGCGATGCCACTACCTTTATATCACATAGCACTTTGCATATTGTACTTCCAGAATCCTGATATAAACTCTTATATTGTTGCGGGGCTGGGTATCGGCCGCGGGCACGACCGCTAGATGGAGCCACAAGTCGGCTCGACCGATCGCTCAGAATTCAGATCGTACTTCTCCGGAAAACTCCGGAGAATACAGGTCCTTTGCTTTGGACCGTGAAGCTTCAATATTTCCACCACGTGGTACAGGGTTATACGCCAAATCTCAAAACACCTAGAGACACGTGGCGATCTACCGAGTCTTCACACCCTCGACAGCACCCGTACGCAAGGGCGTAGCCAGAGGTCCAAAAGTGATGAGGCGAAAAGAGGTGAACTGTCCTATTTAGGTATTGTGATAGGAGTGGAGATAAGAGTATTCAGAGCACTGCCGGGTAGCTTTGATAGTTTACTCCCCAGGGAGCTCAGATGGCCAGAGGGCTCAGGCCAGATCATATTTCAGGAAATGAGCGACGAGGCAACTGCCTCGTCTGCCTCAGCCTGGCTATGCCATAGGTACAGAAACGAGCCGCTTAGCGCGCTCGTTCTGTGTGTGATTCCGAGCGGTTTAATCGCCGAAAAAACGTCGGTCCCGATTGTCCTGTTATAACGGCAATTGCCAGCTAATTCCCCGGCACGCGACACGCTCAGTCAATGAAAGAATAGACGCGAACGAGCTGGAAACATTTAACAAATGGGGGTTTATTTATACAATAGGTGGGGAATGAAGGAAGCACGTCAGGTAAGAGCCAAACCGACTATTAATAAATGCAATGCAAATATATACAGAACAGGCACTTATACAATTACTACTTAGAGGACGGGCCCACCGACACACACACACACACACACACACACACACACACACACACACACACACACACACACACACACACACACACACACACACACACACACACACACACACACACACACGAAGTCGTGGCTGACGCCTTTATTTCGGCCTTCAGCTCGGAGGATAGTGGAGCTGCAGATCAGGGTCTATTTTGGACCTGTCCGCCTCATGCGGTCTTCAAGCGAGACGAGCGAACCAGGACGAGACCAGCCCAGCGTCGTCGAGCTGCGACCCGTGCCCGAGATGTCCAACGAGCGTCCAGACACGACCTGCGCTCGAGATGACCAGCGAGCGTTGGGATCCAATGAGCGCAAACGCCGGCGACAGGATAAGCCCAATCTCTCCATGACGACGAAAATGACGACCATGACAGGAGAGCGCTGTCCGATCGACTGTGTTGGCTGAGTCATTTTCCAGCCACCGAATTCGTTCCTGTGCATCGGCCAATTGTTGTGATTCCCTGTGCACATAATTTTCCTGAACCTCGTCTGCCTGCCGTAGTGCCTCGTCCAATTTAATTTGTAACTCCTCAATATAATTCTCATCACACTCCACCTGTTCCAAGGCATCCACCAATCGTGCCTGAAGCACGTTAATGTACGCGTAGTCGTCCTGCTTCGTTTGCCATGGCGCATGCCGTGACCACGTGGTCTGAAACGGTGGGCGGGAGCGTTTTCTTCGTGCTGTGTGGCTCGTTACGCTGTTCATACTAACCCTCTCCTGCTTCGTGTCGTGCTGAGGTGGAGGCGCGCGGCCATTTTGCGACTCCATTTTCCTTTATAATTTCGAAGTTTTACACCCAATCCGCTCCTCATAAAATCAAACCAAATTTGGAATTTGCGAGCGACGTTTTTTTTTCTTTTTTTTCCCGCGCCTCTCATAACCAATGTTCGGGGTGCGAACTACACCAGATGTTGTTGAATTTGTGTCCTGCAAATTTATGGAGGTGGAGGGATTCACACCCCACTCCTGAACACCAGATGTTGAAGATTTGACGGCACTTAACAGTAACACTGTATCAGGGGTTATAACGCCGGCTAGTTCGGCACAGGTCTCGGGTCAAGCACCTCAGATCACGATACTAAAGTACACCTGTGCCTTGCCAGTTGGGGATATAGACCCCGACTACAGACGGTTTGTCAGAGACCGAGCAAAGTCTGCCAGTCCGTAGCCCATTTGGTTTTATATACAAATCGAGCGATTGTTCTTCAGTGCGGCACAAATAAATTCAAGGCCCTTGCAAAATAAGCCTTAGGCCTGGACAACATGAAGACAAGACATGGAGTACTTGGTGGTGCCTCATGGACGAGAGGAAAAGTGTTGAAGGCACGAATGCGGTTCGTGACAAGCCGATGGTGTCGGATTCGAGCGCCCAGCTCGAGCATGCAACGTGGCAAGATGGCGGCGACGACGTCCTTTCGTCGGCACCGCTCACGCACCAGCCTCAGCGCCTCCAGCCCCTGTAAGGTCGACGGCACAGGAGAGAAAGATCTATGGTGTGTTCCAGCTGGTTTCTCACAAGGTCCAGTATGCCAATCCAGGCCAAGGAAGAACAGCTCGTTGAGTCACTCCTCATGAAGCAGATCCCAGACTGGAAAAAGCAGTTTCTTCCTCGCCTTTCGGGGCAGGCCTTTAGTTGGTCAATTTCAAATTCATGTTCTTTTGTTTCCTATCCCACCATCTCTCTTATTCTTCATTCTCCAATCTCGTCGTTTCTCTCAATTGACTGATTTCCCTTTCCTGCTTCATTCGTTGTTCTTTCACGACTCTTTCCTCAATCTCATTCTTTAATCTTGCTTTGGCTTCTAACTGTTCAATCTGCACAGTGTAGTTCCTTAACGTTTCATTCTCCGTTCTCTCTCTTTCCTCACTTCACATCCTCAGCTTGTTTTGTAATTCCCTCTCTTTGTTTTGGTGTTTCTGTAACTCAGAAGCGTTTTCCCCTAATTCCTTTCTCATCTCAGCACCTCTTTTGCATGCTTCCTCCTTCATTTTGTCCATTCTCTTTTACCGTTGACGTGTCAGTTCATTTCCCCGGGAGTTGGACCACGTGGGTATTTAGGTAAATTGAAATTGGCAATCGACCCTACCCCACGTGGTCTATCCACTGGCGAATTTCGGTCTGATAGAGGACCCGTCGACTCCGGACTTATCCCGGGCGACGACCTATACATTCCGGGCGATCGGTCAAGCCGACTTGTGGCTCCATCTAGCGGTCATGCCCACGGCCGATACCCTGCCCCGCAACAATATCACCTAATGCTATCTTGATACACTCTTCCCTATACTCCAATTCTTTGCCTCTTCCCCCTTCTTTCTTTTCTCATCCTCACCACACTTTCCACTACTATTTCTGACCAGTCAGAATAACAAAATCGACTGACCAATGTACTTGAAAAATCTTCGATTTTGCAAGTAATAAATGGATGGCCCTTTAGTTAGCGTAGATTGCCTTCTGACGCAATTCCGATTATGGGCCAAGCATCAGTTTTAGGAATATAAGGTTTCGTCTTTGAAAGGTTTGTTGAGATTTTCCATCATTGTCAGTATGTATTCACGACCAATGGAGTTTTGTTGTTTATCCATGTTGGTTATCTGTGCAGAATTTGTATTCCCAATAAACTGTCAATTTGATTCAAGGCTTTACGGTTTAAAAGTTGTAGAGATCAACTTGCAAAGCTTCAGTTGACATTCTTCAAAGTTGCCACGAAAAGACAAAACATTGAAAACGGTTGAAGTACTGCTTGTCCTTCCGATGTTTAATTCATCTCACGATTGAAGACAGTTTATGTCCGTGCCTTCTTTTGTGCACATTGTCTCGGTTTCTTCAGCCAAAGAAAACGTGGCTTGTGTTCTTTGCTGTGCTCTGGCATGTTTGGCAGGCTGTGAAAATGCAGGGAAAGGCATGTGGTATGGGTTGGCCATACACTCAAATGCGGTGTGCAGATATCTCTGCCCACTACTCGAGTCCTTCTGACATATCCCGAGCCCAATTCCCCCTCTGGTAATGCTGTATATCGCAAGACACATCTGCTCGGGTTAGCCTCGGTCCTGCCATGTGGCAATATGGCAGTTGGCTCAACACGGGAAAGCTTTTTGCCTTAGCCTTTATGCCTTAACATTGCCTTCGCTTTGCAAAAGTTCTACTCCACAAAGACCTTTTGAGGCATTTTCAATCTGGTGTAGCTTCTAACAGGAGGACTTAGTTTTGCTCTCAAGGTATGCCTTTTCCGCACGACACGTGATTGACCGTGAAACCTCTTCCCTTTCTCCCATCAAGGAATATCTGTTGAAGTCAAAATGTTGTCTTTTGTGGTTTTCATGTTGCCCAATAAAGCCGTTCTTTTATTTTTTTTTTTCATTTTTCATGTCCCTCTTCATAAATCGATCACAAAAGTGAACAGGAATCTTTGTTTTGTGTGTGTGAAACGTTGCATTGTCAAATCAATTCTTCCTGTCTAACAATCAAAATAAAATGGTTTTGCTCTTTCCAAAGATAAAAGTTGAAGGTTCTTCATCGCAACAAGGAAATAACAGCATTGCGTGTGGTTTGCTCTTGTTATTTGGGAAAACATATTTTGGACTATGGAAAATTGGATTTTTATTTATTCAAGGATATCTTGAGTCCTGTTGGATTTGAACCTGTATCATTTACTGCAGTCGCTACTTGGACGGCCACAATTATTCCCACCTTCTTGAGGGTTATCCTGGTAATATTTTTGAACGAATTGTTTCACGAACCGGCTGGCCAGCCGTGACGTTCGACTGAAAGTGGCAGGAATTTTTGATTTACCAGTGCCGGTGATAAATCACCTGATCTTCGCAAAAGATACCATGGTGTCTTTGATTGCCGGCGAACGGTTCTTCCGGCTTAACATCATTCTGATGAACAGTACACGTATTGATGCCTCACTCTGCACATAAAACTCCATAGTTGCCGCATCAAGATTCAAACCCACGTTAGACACCTCCAAGGAAAGGGTGCACCCGACCAGCCGTTGCATCTGAAACTTGTATACCTGCATTCTACCGAAGTCGTTAAATGCAATTATATATGCATAACAGCTTTTGGATAAGCTTATTTGTCACAAGTGCCAAGAAGCGGCTTGTAAATTCACACAAGTATTTGAAATAGCAACATAACCCAGTTTGTTTTCTTAAATATAAAAATGATTTTGTTATTTTTTTAACCCATTGGATCATTGCTATTGACCAGTCAAAATGTGCGTACAACAGTTACTAGCTTTTGAAGGAGTTTTGAATGAAAGTGCGGCATTCTATCATCATGACGCTGACAATGGGCTGTCAATTCTTTTATCCTTGGCAACCGTATCGAGAGCTAAATGGAGGAGCTGCAATATTGTACTTGCTTCAGCCATCTGCCCTATTCCCTTGCAAGCTGCGTGGCCTTTCCTTAAGCCACAGAGAGCGCAAAATATCCCTCGATGCAGGGCTGAAGGATGAGGCCCATCCGCTGTGGGTGGTTGGCGTGTGGAGTTCTGCGTCCCTGTGGCTTGCGGTTGTGAGCAGGATGACACTACTCAGATTCTATGCGCGTAGTAGGCCACAGTGGGTGGGATGGAGTTGGGTAAAATTGGCACTGACCTCAAAACCACTGCTTGTTTCAAAGTGAATGTGACCTTTTGTGCAGTTTCTGACGGTGAAAATAAGAATGTCACGGATCAGGTAATGGTTCTACTTTCAATTTAATAGGATGAAATTTTTTGAGCAATAGAGATGATGCTGTGTGGCTTGGTTGTTTTTATTTTTTTTATTATTTTTTATTTTTTTGAACAGATCTATTGTGTGCAACATAAAGCTGAAAATATAGCGAATTTCAGGGCAGAACTTGCCAGATGTGTGATATCATTCTTTAAGAATGTTTTCAGCATTTTACCTTTGGTTTTTGTTTTATTTTATTTTTTGCCTCGTGCATTGCCACACCCTGGTTTTGAAAGTGAACTTTACCTGCATTTTGTTGCTGTGGATGTCACAGCTATAATATCTAGCTTACTTTATCGAGGCATCTTTTGAAGAAATTTTTTTTTCAATAAGGAGGTACATTTTTTTAATTCCTAATTTTAAACCCTCTTATTGTAAGCTTTTCCCAGCTTTGTTCATATTCCTTCCTTTTGGTGTGACACAGTGACAGGAAATTTCATGAATAAGCACAGAAATCAGTGTCCGCAGTGCATCTTTATCTGGACGTGTTGTCGCACGTAACTTGCAGCCACAGCTCATCGAATGTATTTGTGTTGCTCGGTGGACAACTGTTAATAATGCGTGCAAAGGCAGCTATCGTTGTCCATGGAATGTCCACAACATCTGCCCACACATTCCATCAAATGTGTGACATGAACACGTGCGTCCGTAAATGTGCAAACCTCCAAATTAATAACCAGTACGACCGAACGTGGACAAATGAATCTTTTGGAAGCGCTTATGAAATAATAGCCAACAACTTGAATGTGTGCAGATCGCGTTCAGAAGGCCTCTGTCGATTATGGAATGGAGGCTTGTCCATTGTGCTGAAAGATTGGCTGAGACTAGTTCAAGGACAGGCGGTGTGATGGAGCGAGCACTGATCAGATGTCCTCTTTGAGCTCAGCCATTCCGGCAGTTCTCAGCCAGTGCACAGAGCACCCCCATTGTGTTGCCATTTGAAACGATGCGAAGAGGGGAAAAGCAAAGCTGCTTTCACAAACATACGCATTCAACGTCAGACGCAGCACGCGATGCCTCCGAGTGCTTTTTGCACTCGAGTTCGTGCACACGCCTGTGTGAATCATTGTCAAAGATGGCCCGCGAAGTTGTCCTCCATACATTGTATGAGCCGAAGCAATCTTACGTTAACCTCGATTCTACACAAAGACATCCGTGTGCCATTTTTGTTTGAAATCTGACAAGATCCCAGCATGATGAAAAATCGGTCATTTTGTTCGCACATGAAGATTGTGCTTTTTGTGCATGTTAATGTCCCACGTCCTTGCAGATTATTATTATTATTTATATTGCATGAAAATAGAATATGCTATAGAAATGTATTGAGAAACAGTATAATTTAAATTTAGAAACCAATCGTGTCCAGAGGCAGCTTCATTTGTATTTTTTGTTTGTTGTTGTTTTATCAGTACGTATATGAATAGGGGTCTGAGGTTAATGCACTTTATATTTTCATATTGTTTTGCTTATAATTATAGCAAGCCAGCAGAATAATCTTGCACAACTAGCAGGGATCTATCCAGAAATTTAGCATAATGTAAAATGTGACTTCAAGTCCTCAACCCCCCTCCTCCACCCCACCCAAAGTCGTTGAAACCCCCCACCCCACCCCCACAGCCTCAAACACCCTATCCCAACTCTGCCCCCCCCCCCAAACCCAATTCTGTCCTCCCCCAAACCCAACTCTGTCCTCCACTCCCCCTTTCTTCTTCAATTCCTCAACACTCTCACCCCCCCCCCCAAACCCCAAGTCTGCAACCATCTGAAGTCATCAATCACCCAACCTAACCCAAAGTCCTCAAACCCTCCTCCAAAGCCTCAACCACATTCGGTGTAGGACTATGTCCAATGGAGATCGTGGGAGTGCTTGTCACACTCCACATGTTTCGATTTACCCGCTGATCACGTCACGTGCCTTCTGGTTGAATGGTTTGCATAAGCGGGAGCAATCGTCTGGGTGGCAGACAGATGGTTGTTCTTTGTGGACTATGCTGTTTTACCATGTGAGACAATCCATGGCTGCTCACCATAACGGACAAATGTGGTCATCATTTGTTACATACTTTTCGGTATGCTTTCCTGGTGAGGGCAAATATGCCTTAAATCCGAAAAGGCAGCTCCGTTTGATGTTCAACTGATGTTGATCATGTAATCCTTGTCTGTTTGACAGTCACTGGGCCGAGGCCTCTGGGTTTGAGGTGACGCTTTTTTGTAGGACTATGTCCAATAGAGATCAGGGGAATGCTCATCACACTTCACATCTTTCGATATATACGTGTATAATGTGTATATGTATATGTATATGTATATGTATATGTATATGTATATATATATATACAGTCAAAGCTCGTTACTATGCCACCCGTCGGGACCGAGCAAAAGTGGCATAGTAGCGAGAGTGGCATAGTAACGAGATTTTGTAAAAACGGCCTTATTTTCTCAAGTTACCCATCTGTAGTTAATCTTTAGACAAAATTTATTCCAGCAAGTAAAAGGCACGACTGTTGTATAAGCTAAGCGAACGGAGAACATACACACACTAACAGAGTTCACACACTAACATATGGCATGGCGAGAAATTCACGACGCACAAAGCTTTCAAGAATCGTCGGCTGGCGCATCTTCTTTCGGCGGATCTCGTGCATCTCGTTGTCTAGCCGATCGCACGCTTGCATCACACCGGGCTTCCCGCTTCTCTGCTGCATGAACTTCCGGACGGTGCTACAAGCGCGCTGGGCTTCCTCAAACGGAATGATTTCCTCCTCGACAGTTACCTCGCCATCTCGCTCTCCTCCGGCTCCTCTCTGCACAGAATCTCCTTCAGCGTGAAATACCCGCCAGTCGCGAGGCGCTCGTCGGCTTCGAGAAAGTCAGACAGCTCGATCTCCTTGTTCTCGTGCATCTTTTCCTCGGCAGGCAGAGCTTCCCAGATGTCGGGCAGCTCCGCATCCTGTGGCTCAGTTTGGATCTCCTCTTCGATGAACTTGACGCTCGCGAAACAGTTCCTGATCGCCGACTCTGCCGACCTGCTCCCAAGCACGCCTGGCGACGTGAAGAGCGTCGAGCAACGTGAATTTGAACTCCTTTCCCTCGTCTATGATTGGCCTCAAGCCGGCGGCATAGCAGGAGCTTCTTGTAGTGGTGCTTGGAGGTTCTCTATGATTCCCTGATCCATTGGTTGCGAATTGGCTGTCGTGTTGGGTGGGAAGAAGACCAGTTGGATGTTGTTCAGCTCGAGCCCGGGAGGGTGGCCAGAGAAGTTATCGAGACAGGCCAGCACTCTGCGTCCCTGCTGGCCGAGTCGCCCGTCCCACGCATGCAACACCTCCTCCAACAGCTCCGCCGTCATCCACGCCTTTCGAGTTCGCCTTGTACTTGACCGGGATCTCTTTGTTCTTGAAGGCACGGGGTTTCTTGGAATTGCCAATCACCAGAAGAGGGAACTTCTCGCTGCCGCTCATGTTTGCCCCAGCCAGAAGAGTGATCCTTTGCTTGCTTTTCTTTCCTCCAGTACACCGCTCTCCCCTGAAAGCCATGGTCTTGTTCGGAAGCAGCTGCCAGAAGAGTCCAGTCTCGTCCAGGTTGAAGACGTCGTCTGCGGAGAACTGCCCGAGTAAGGGCCGGAGAACCTGTTGTTGCCACTCAAGAAGGGATTGCGAATCCACCGCTCCAGCTTCGCCCTGCACTGTCTTGAACGTGATGCCGTGGCGCTTCTTGAAATTGCCCAACCAACCGTCGCTCGCTATGAAGTCTGGGATGTGCATCAGCTCGGCCAGTTTCATCGCCTTCTTGATCAGATCACCGCTGACAGGCACATTCTGTCCTCTTGATTGCTTCAGCCACATGAGCACTCCCTCATCAAGCTTCGGGTCGTGAGCCTGCGTCAACTTCATGCGCTTCGATGGAAATCCAGCTTTGATTGCAGCCTCGATTGCATCCTTCTTGCTGAGAATGCCCTTCACGGTGGTTCTCTTAACTTCGACGCCCATTTCTTGCTAATCTACCTGGCCAACTTGGACTGATTCGGCTCCTTCTTCGCGGCATCGATGATCTTCTTCTCCTTCAGCATAAAGTCGGTTCGCTTGCGTTTCTGAGCTGACATTATGGGCTGAATTTGAAAAAATGATGTCACTGTTGTACGTGTGCCTGCGTGTCTGTGTGTGTGCTCGCGCTTTTTTGTGTCTCGTTGTGCATGTTGTGATTGGCTTGTTGTGGCTGGCATCGGGGAGAAGAATCGCGTGTTTTGACACAGTCTGACTATGCGCGTACGTATTGAGTTATGTTGTGCGCAGCTGACTGTAGTCTGCCGCTTCGCCTTTGGACGTGAGTGTGATAATCGAGCACTGCGCAATACAGACTTTTTCACGACTCGTGCCTTTTAACAGTCACACAGTAGTGGCATGGTAGCGAGAGTAGGGGGTGGCATAATAAATTTATTTTGTATTGAATTTTGTCGGGACCGAGCAAAAGTGGTATAATAGCGAGAGTGGCATAGAAGCGAGGTGGCATAGTAACTAGCTTTGACTGTATATATATATATATATATATATATATATATATATATATATATATATATATATATATATATATATATATATAAATATACAGGTAGTCATCGACTTACGACTGTTCGACTTTACGACCATGTAAAGTGGCCCCAAAATTTTTTATTTTTTATTTTTATTTTTTGTATGTAAAATATACGTTGTTTGACTTACGACCAAGTCGACTTACGACCGATTGGTCGGAACCAATTGCGGTCGTAAGTCGACGACTACATATATATATATATATACATACACATACACCGGGCGTAGTGGCGTGTGCCTGTAATCCGGCGACTCGGAGGCTTGTGTTGGAGGATCGCTTGAGGACGGGCGCTCTGCGCTGGGCCATGCTATGAGAGGGTGTAGGGCAGCCCGGAATCATGGCGAAACCCAATCCTTATCCCTGTGTCGTAAGAGGCGACCAGGGTTGCATCAGGAAGGGCATCCGGCATAAAACCTGTGCCAAATCAGTATGCGGATCATAACGGATGATCCGCTGTGGCGACCCTTAACGTGAGCAGCCGAGAGAAGAAGAAGAAGAAGAAGCACAACATATATATATATATATATATATATATATATATATATATATATATATATATATATATATATATATATATATATATATATATGAGCCTGGTGTTGGCGCAGTGGTTAGGGCAGTGGCTTGGGATCCAAAAGGTCCTGAGTTCAAGCCCCGGTGGGCCACTGAATTAATACTCCAGGGGGTTGACTCAGCCTGTCATCCTTCCGAGGTCGGCGAAGTGAGTACCAGTGTACTGGGCCCGGTGTATACCCCGGTTAAAATAGGTGTACCATATCCTTGTGTCGTAAGAGGCGACCAGGGTTGCGTCAGGAAGGGCATCCGGCGTAAAACGTGTGCCAAATCACTATGCGGATCATACGGATGATCGGCTGTGGCGACCCCTAACAGGAGCAGCCGAAAGAAGAAGAAGAAGAGATATATACACACACACACACACACACACACACACACACACACACACACACACACACACACACACACACACACACACACACACACACACACACACACACACACACACACACACACACACACACACACACACATATATTTGTGTAGTGTCTGTCCTGTCTTGTGTTGTCACTGAATGACTCCCTCAAACTTTTGTGAAATTGTTCCAAACTTCCGGACTGCACCTACCTCTCCCATGCGTATGTCTTTAGGGTATTTTTTTTTCATAACTGAAAACATTGTTTACTCATTGTGATCATATAATTTATTTTGCCTTCCTATCCCTGGTATCGAACCGTGGTATCGCCATTGAAACTTGAAGAACACATGCCAAGTGGCTTCACCAAGCACTTCATGAAACGGTTGAAGAAACTTTTAAAAATGAAATGTTTAATTTTTATTTGTATTTATCGATACTGAAGTGACGGGTCATATAATGGAAGATCGTACAAAAAGGGGAAATGTTATGTAAAATTAAATTTCACATTTTCAGCGAGCCAGCCATTGCCTGTTGCATCGCAGAACAACGTGTGGTTAGCGCAAGTGAGTGGCCCTAAACTTTGTTTAAGTCGATCGATATAAAGTATTCAGTGACAATAGGACTATTGTAGAGCACTAGCCAAGTGGCTTAAGCACTCAAGGAAGCACTCCAATTAAATGGTTGATAAGAAACGGCTGGCTTGGTAATCAATGATCCGTCATATTGAACACCTCCCAGAGACGCCCACACAATGTCCAAATTAGACAAATTAACACTTCTTTTATGAGTTGGAACTGCTACTAAGTTCAATTCTGGAGCTTAAGTTATGTAATTAGGCTTAGCTTAAGAGATTCTCAAGGTTATGTTATGTGCGGAAATGAAATAAAGCCATGAACGCTGGCATCTCCAGGCGTTTATAAGCATTGCAATCTACCCAGAAATCTGTAGCTATGATAAGCACGCTTTCGATAATATGAGTGAGGAAAATGAAAAAGAAAAACTTTATTATTAAGGAATCATTGTAGCCTGTTCCAAGTCAAGGCATGGTTCGAGCAGGCCAAAAACATGGCGGCTTCAGACCCCAATGAGGTAACCCAGGAGATGCCTTAAAACCACAGAGAGTGAGGTGGCCGAGGAGCGCCTGATGAAGGATATAATTAAATAAGACCACGAATTGTCTTCAAAAGGGGTGTTTTAATTCATCCAGATACACAATTTTCACTCATGCACTTCCTTGGAGTTCCCTTCGTATTCATGCAAAGTTTCCGACTGCTAGGTTTCATGGCTTTGGAGTTATGGAGGATACGCACACACTGACAAACACACACGCACACATTCACATTTATTAGTAAAAATTAAATTGTGTCCGTTTTTGAGATTGTTCATTCTTATTGTTTTTTTAACTTCATGTAATCCTCCCCCCAAACATTTGATTTGTTAAAAAATATACCTGTTCCCAGGATTGGATTTTGCTCATTCTGGTTGTCTCCTTTGATGGTTTAGACTGGTTGTAGTGCAGTTCGAAAAGCGGTTCAACCGGTCACAGGCTGCGCTCACGACCAACGGTTGCTCGGCCGAATTAGATAGGTCGCAAGTGTCTATCGGTGCTTCACCCGGTTAATTCTGCGGCCCAGGGTATTGTGATGTTGCAAACAGACCCAGGAACTTAGTCAGGGCTGTGTGGCGGTGGCTTTGACAATACCAGCGGCCCTCAAATAGAGTAACCGGAATGGTCTGGTGGCTGTAACAATATTTGTGTGTGTATTATTTATACAGTATATTATATATATATATATATATATGTATATATATATATATATCTTCTTCTTCTTTCGGCTGCTCCCGTTCGGGGTCGCCACAGCGGATCATCCATATGATCTGCATAGTGATTTGGCACATGTTTTACGCCGGATGCCCTTCCTGACGCAACCCTGGTCGCCTCTGACAACACAGGGATAATTATATATATATATATATATATATATATATATATATATATATATATATATATACACACACACACACACTGTAGGGCCTCGCTATTCACAGACCCCATGTATTAGTGGGTCATAAAGTGTGACCTGCTTCTACATTTGCGCTTTGTGTATTTGCATTTTGTTTTATGATTATTATTATTATTATTACTATATATTTTTTATTTTTTTATTTTTTTACACTTCAGGACTGGTCTCCCATATCCAGCTGGGAAATTGAAAATTAGCCAACATCACAGCATTACATAAAAAGGTGCTAAAACGGATTCCCTGAACTACAGCCCACTGAGCTTACTGTACTTCCAATCATCAGCAGATCATGGAATCCATTACCTCAATTGACATAAATTCATTCCTTTTCTCCAACAGCCTCATCTCAGATCATCAATTCAGATTCAGACCTGGTAACTCTACTTTGGACATGCTGCTTCTACTTCCCAACAATGCATGGAGACCCTCAATATTAGACGTGAGATCAGTGCCATCTCTCTGGACATCATCATACAGTATCTCATCATCATCATACAGTATCTCGACCTTTTGACACAGTCGGGCATCCTTTCTTGCTTTCCAAACTGTCTGCTTATGGAATCCAAGGCCAACTCCACTCTTGGATTACTGACTTCCCCCTCTCTCGAAGCCAACATGTGGCTCTCAACAGAATCCTTTCATCTCCCCTCCCTGTAAAGGCTAGAGTACCCCAAGGCAATGTTCTAGGCCCAATCTGATTCCTAATCTTCATCAGTGATCTCACTGACTTTGAAAAAATCCTCTTTATATCTTTGCTGATCACTACACTCTCTGCCAAGACATCTCTCATCCTTCTGACAGACAGGCAGCAGCCTCTTCCCTCTCCTCAGACCTTGACAAAATCACAAACTGGTCAAACAGAATTTTGCTTATGTATCCATATTGTCTACCCTTTGTGTTCTTCCTTACCCCTCATCATTACCTGCATCCCTTGTTTATCCATCTCCATCTAATTTCTCTCTCTGCCCTGCTATTGGCGTTTCCCCTTTATCCTGCGGTTCCCTTTGTTATGTTGTGTCCTCATTTGTTATGTGTAATCGCTCTTCCACGAGCCTAGACAGTGTGTATTAAAAAAAAAAAAATTCCCTGAGATTCGTGGACCTCAACATTCACAGCATTTTCCAGGAACATATCCCCTACAAGTAGTGGGGTCTGACTATATATATATATATATATATATATATATATATATATATATATATATATATATATATATATATATATATATATATATATATATATATATATATATATTCGAAACGTGGAGTGTGACGAGCACTCCCCCAATCTCCATTGGACATCGTCCTACACCAAAGCGTCATCTCCAATCTGGAGGCCTTAAGCCCAGTGACTGTCAAACAGACAAAGATTAAATGGTCAACATCAGTTAAACATCGAACAGAGCCGCCTTTCCAGATTTTGGGCTTATTTGCCCTCATCAGGAAGGCATACTGATAAATAGCTGACCAATGATGACCACATTCATCATTTAAGCATCAGGCGCACCCCCTGACTGTTATTGTGAGCATCACCGTGTATTATGACTGACACTGTAAAACCACATAATCCGCAAAGAACAACCGTCCATCTGCCACCCAGACGATTGTTCCCGCGAATGCAAGCCAATCAACCAGAAGGCACGTGATGTGATTGGCGGGTAAATCGAAACATGTGGAGTGTGACAAGCACTCCGCCGATCCCCATTGGGCATAGTCGTATCATCAACTCCAACCCGGAGGCCTCAGCCCAGCGACCCTGTCAAACAGACAAAGATTACATGGTCAACATCAGTTAAACATCAAACGGAGCCACCAATCCAGATTTCGGTGTTGGACGATGTCCAATGGAGAGTGCTTCTCATATGCATATGTGTATGTTTATATATATATATATATATATATATATATATATATATATATATATATATATATATATATATATATATATATATATATATACATACATACAAGCCTGGTGTTGGCGCAGTGGTTAGGGCAGCGGCTTGGGATACAAAAGGTCCTGAGTTCAAGCCCCGTTGGGCCACTGAATTAATACACCAGGGGGTTCACTTAGCCTGTCATCCATATGAGGTTGGCGAAATGAGTACCAGTATACTGGGCCGGTGTATACCCCGGTTAAAATAGGTGTACCATATCCCTGTGTCGTAAGAGGCGACCAGGGTTGCGTCAGGAAGGGCATCCGGCGTAAAACATGTGCCAAATCACTTTGCGGATCATACGGATGATCCGCTGTGGCGACCCCAAACGGGAGCAGCCGAAAGAAGAAGAATATATGTATATATATATATATATATATATATATATATATATATATATATATATATATATATATATATATATATATATATATATATATATATACACTTCCGGTTCAGGGATTGGTGCATGAGGACGACTCGGTGGCGAGATCTCCTTCCAGTCCCTCCAAAGCTAAGCTTCCAGTCCAAAAGTGTTTTGCGTATTTTGTTATCGAGATTTGTGTCACGGGCTGTGGAACGGTACTTTTTTTTTTCGTGTTGTGTTCATAACAGTTTTCGTGGGTAGTTGAGTTAGTTTATTGAAAGAAGCAGGGCGAGGCCTCGTGAAAAGTTTTGCGTGAAGTCATTTGGGAGTATGAGGGTGAAGATTGTTATAAACAGAGAGCGAAGGAGAAAGGATAAGGAGTATGTAAAATATGACAGTTGCTCAATGTGAGCCACATCAACAATGGGGGAAGCAGAGGGTTCTTATTGTTGTTGGAAGTGTGTGGAAATCGTCCACTTGAGGAAGGTTATTACCGGGTTGAAGGAACACATCGATACTTTTCAGCAAGTAGCAGAAGGTGAGAAATTTGTAGATAATAGTTGGTTACGGTTGTGGAGTGAGGTTGCTGAGGATATTGGAAGTGATGACGGTGCAACGGGGGCGGGCAGTGGTGACGGTGCAACGGGGGCGGGCAGTGGTGACGGTGCAACGGGGGCGGGCAGTGGTGACGGTGCAACGGGGGCGGGCAGTGGTGACGGTGCAACGGGGGCGGGCAGTGGTGACGGTGCAACGGGGGCGGGCAGTGGTGACGGTGCAACGGGGGCGGGCAGGGGTAAGGGTGCAACGGGGCGGGCAGTGAGACGGTGCAACGGGGCGGGCAGTGGTGACGGTGCATCGGGGGCAGGCAGTGGTGACGGTGCAACGGGGCGGGCAGTGGTGACGGTGCAACGGGGCGGGCAGTGGTGACGGTGCAACGGGGCGGGCAGTGAGACGGTGCAACGGGGCGGGCAGTGAGACGGTGCAACGGGGAGGGCAGTGAGACGGTGCAACGGGGCGGGCAGTGGTGACGGTGCAACGGGGCGGGCAGTGGTGACGGTGCAACGGGGCGGGCAGTGGTGACGGTGCAACGGGGGCGGGCAGTGGTAACGGTGAAACGGGGGCGGGCAGTGGGGACGGGCAGTGGGGACGGTGCAACGTGGGCGGGCAATGGGGACGGTGCAACGGGGGCGGGCAGTGGGGACGCAGCAAGGGGGTGGGCAGTGGTGACGGTGCAACGGGTGCGGGCAGTGGGGACGGTGCAACCGGGGCCGGTAGTGGTGACGGTGCAACCGGGGGCTGGCAGTGGTGACGGTGCAAAAGGGGCAGACAGTGGCGGAGGTGCAGCGGGTGTGGGCAGTGGCGGAGCTGCGGGCAGGGGCAGAGGTTCAGTGTGTGCAGGCAGGGATGGAGGTGGAGCGGCTGAGGGCAGGGGCGGAGGTGCAGCGGGTTCGAGCAGGGGTGGAGGTGGTGCAGGCAGGGGCGGATGTGCAGCGGGTGCGGGCAGGGGTGGAGGTGCAGCAGGTGCAAGCAGTGGCGGAGGTGCAACCGGGGGCTGGCAGTGGTGACGGTGCAACAGGGGCAGGCAGTGGCGGAGGTGCAGCGGGTGTGGGCAGTGGCGGAGCTGCGGGCAGGGGCAGAGGTTCAGTGTGTGCAGGCAGGGGTGGAGGTGGAGCGGCTGTGGGCAGGGGCAGAGGTGCAGCGGGTTCGAGCAGGGGTGGAGGTGGTGCAGGCAGGGGCGGATGTGCAGCGGGTGCGGGCAGGGGTAGAGGTGCAGCATGTGCAGGCAGTGGCGGAGGTGCATCTGGTGCAAGCAGTGGTGGAGGTGCAGCAATGGCAATTGGTAGAAATGAGGTATGGGAGATAGTTTTTGTGCGTGGTGAGACAATTAAATATGTAGTTTCTTCATTCTGCAGGAAGGATCATAGACAGAGAATTCTGTGTAGTTTTGAAGGAGCGGGAGTTAGGAACATTGAAAGAAAGGTAAACGATATTGTTTTGGGTCTTGGCAGGAAGAAGTTGGTTGTGGTACACCTTGGTGTGAATGATGTGGGGAAAGTTTATTCAGAGGTTTTGAAAAAAAATAGATTCAGGATATTGCACAAGCGGCTGAAAGCAACGGGTTGAGATTTTCTGGTATTCTCCCAAGATTAGGAAACAATATAGAAATGAGCAGAGCAAAAGATGTCAACCAATGGCTGGAAGAATGGTGTTGGGAGGAAAGCTTTACATTGAAGAAGCAGTGGGAATCATTTAGGGGACAAAGAGAGTGTTTCCGGAATGATGGCCGCATGTTAAATAGAAAGGGGGCAGCAAGGTGTGTAATGGGAATTGAGGAAAGGAATTCAGCCTTTTTTAGGTCAGCGGAGGGTGGGGAAGGTATTAAGGAAGGAACGGATGAAGTAATTGTTTGGAGTAAGGCCAGAATTTCAGGAAGGGAAAAGTTTCATATGTTCTATGCCAATGCCAGAAGTTTAAATAACAAGATGGAAGAGCTTGAAGCCAAAGTAGATAGCGAGGAGTAGGATATAGTTGCAGTAAGTGAGACATGGTTTAAGGAGGAGAGTAACTGGAGGACAGGATTAGAAGGCTACAAGGTGTATCGGTGTGATAGGAAGGAGAGAATAGGAGGAGGAGTAGCAATCTTGGTAAAGGACAGCATTGCATCAAGAGAAAGGGGTGACATTAAGGAAGGAATAAATGTTGAGGATTCTGTATGGGTAGAGATTAGAGATTGTAAAAACAGTAAGATACTGGTAGGATGCTTTTATAGGGCTCTGAGTGGGAAGGAATAGGAGGAAGGAGGAGGACATGAAGAATTCAAAAGGGCATGTGGTAAGGGAAGAGTATTGATGATGGGGGATTTTAACTTGCCAGGGATAGATTGGGTCCAGGAACAGGGAAAGGGCAGAGCGGATGAGGATTTCCTCATTTTAGTCCAGGATTGCTGTTTAACCCAGTTTGTAGACAAGCATGCTCGGAGGAGTGCAATGTTAGACCTCCTTTTAAGTAACGATCCCAATATGGTGGAGGAGGTGGAGGTAGGGGAGCATTTTGGAGCAAGTGACCATAACATTGTGTGTGCAAAGATTCTGTTGAAGGTTAGAGTTCAGGATAGTAGGGTAAGGCTATTAGATTTCAGGAAGGCAACCTTTGAGGTTGTGAGGAGAGAGTTGGGTGATGTAGATTGGGAGACTCTAACAACAGGACAATCAGCATCAGAAAAATGGGAAACCTTTAAGGACCAAATGTGTGGAGTGCAGAGTAAGTACATTCCAATGAGGTGTAAAATTAGAAGCATAAGGAGACCAGGGTGGTTGAGCAGTGAATTAAGGAATGCTCTAAAGGAGAAGCAGAAGGCATTTATAAGGTTTAAAATAACAGGACTGGAGTTAGATTAATATTGTTGTGGAGCCGGGCATCGTTTGCGAGCACGACCGCTAGTTGGAGCAGTAGAGTCGACTCTGCCGAACACCCGGAATCTAGATCGTATCTTTCGGAAAACTCCGAAAGGTACAGGTCCCTTACAGGACCGTGAATCGTCAAGAAATCAACCACGTGGGACAGGGTTATTTGCCAAACTTCAAAATACCTAGAGGCCTACGTGGTGACCTACCGAGGATTCACACCCTCGACGGCACTCGTACGGGACGAGCTGTATGCGTGCTCGACCCGTGCGTAACCCATGCGGATGGTTACCGAAGTCCCGTCGGTCCAAATGTACAATTTGCCGCTTGCCATTTTCCCAACACGCAACGTGCTCAGCCAATGAAAGAAACACAGAAACGAGCTGAAACATTTGACAGGGGATTTATTTACAATGGGGGGGAAAAGAGAGCACAGAAGGAGCAGAGTTATCCAACTACAAGAAATGCAAGTATGTGCAGCAAAGGGCACTTAAACAATTCCTACTTATAGACGGGCCCACAGACAGATACACACACCCAAAAAGAAAATGGACCTGATGGGTCTTCAGTCGGTAGAACCGGCCCAGGGTACCTGCCCCGCCTCATGCGTTTTGGCCGAGACGAGCGAACCAGACCAGCGTCGAGATGCGACCAGAAGAACCAGGCACCAGCGAGATGCGAGCAGACGAGCCAGGCGCCAGCGAGACGCGATCAGATGAAGCAGGCGCCAGCGAGAAGCGAGCAGACGAGCCAGGCGCCAGCGAGATGTGAGCAGACGGGGCGCGAATTCTTCCTCCCCACGCTTGAGCAGATCCGCCGCAATTATTTTCTCTCCTTTTTCCTTCGTCGTTCTCCGGCGCGGTCCACTCATGCATGGCCCTCTCTCATTGGGCGGACCGCATGTTACGGCTCAGCCTTCTTGCAAAGGACCGCCCCTCAAACAAGCAGAGCCACATGGTCCTGCGTGGGCTCCGCCCACGTCTGTGCTGACACGCACGCGTGCAATGGTGCCGGTGTAGGATGGTGGGAGGAAGCAAGGTGAATGCGTGTTGTTGTAGTTATAAGGGGTGTAAAAATGAAAGAAAACCCTTACTATCAAAATAACTCTGCAGCGCATGAACATTTAATTACCCATTAAACAAGGGAAAGGGGAGCTATCTATGCACATTTACTTGTCGAAATAACTGAGCTATGGGGACCTGCATGTCTGTGTGCACAAGGCTTCCAAGTTCGTAACAATATCACTATCGAAGTAAACGGCAGCAAGTTAAGAAAATAACTCGGCAAGCCAAGAGAGAGTATGAGAAGGACATGGCGAATAATATAAAAGATAATAGCAAGGCTTTCTTTAAGTATATCAGGGGAAAAGAACAGGGCCCACACTGGTTAGGACCAGGGTGGGCCCATTGAGGAATAGCACTGGGAGAGTGGTTAGTGACAAAAGTGAGATAGCAGGCTTATTAAACAGGTATTTTGCTTCAACTTTTTCACAAGAACAGTCAGGAGAATTGCCAATAGCTGAGAGTATCAATCAAGGAGGTGAGGAAGGGCTTTTACGGAAGATCCAGGTTGGAGTGGAGGAAGTAAAGGAACAGCTCGGTAATCTCAGAGTAGATAAAGCTCCGGGTCCAGATAACATGCACCTGAGAGTGTTGAGGGAGGTGGCTGAGCAGGTAAGCAAGATGTTAATGGATCATTTCAATCGTTCCCTGGAGTCAGGACAGGTACTGGAGGATTGGAGAGTATCAAATGCAACACCATTATTTAAGAAAGGATCCAGAGAAGGATTGGGAAACGATAGACCTGTTAGTTTGACTTCAGTTGTGGGGAAGGTGTTGGAGACATTAATTAAGGACCGGATGAGGAACCGTTTAAATAAATACAAACTAATTAAAGGGAGTCAGCATGGATTTACCAAAGGTAGTTCCTGTCTAACAAATCTTTTAGAGTTCTATGAAGCAGTGTCTGATTGGGTGGATGAGGGAAAGGTAGTGGGCATCGTATATCTAGACTTTAAGAAAACGAAAAAAAGAAAAAATGAGGTTGTTGTTACCTCATTGTAACATTGTTGTAACCACATCGGAAGTTGTTAGCCAAAGTGAGAGCTTGTCGAGTGGCTGGTCAGGTGGCTAATCGGATTGCAAACTGGCTTCGTGGTAGGACAGAAAGAATGGCTGTGAGTGGGAGGATGTCTTGCTGGGAGGATATAAGTAGTGGGTACCTCAAGGATCAGTACTCGGACCATTACTATTCATTATTTACATCAATGATTTGGATAATGGGGTAAAGAGTAAACTTTCCAAATTTGTGGATGACACAAAGCTTGGAGGCAAAGTGGAGAGTAGAGGGGTTGGTGATCAGATACAGGAAAGTATTGATACTTGTATAGATTTGGTAAAAGACTGGCAGATGTAATTTAACCTGAGCAAGTGTGAGGTGTTGGGGATGGGAAAGAACAATGAAAATAGAGATTACAGGATGCAAGGGGTAATTTTGGAGTGTCTCACAGGAGAAGGATCTGGGGGTGGTAATAGATATGGGAGGTAAGGAGACATCACAATGCCAGTCAGCTATAGGTAACGCGAATAGGGTTTTGGGTTGTATTTGGAGGGTAATCAATGATAAATCAAAGAGGTGGTGTTAACATTGTACAGGCATTGAGTGAGGGCCACATCTAGATTATTGTGCGCAGTTCTGGTCACCACAGTTCTGGAAGGACATAGATGCCATGGAGAGGGATCAGTGTCGGACTATTAGATTGTTTCCGGGCCTAGCTGGACTCAGCTATGAGGAGCGGCTGAAGGAGACAGGGCTTTATTCACTAGAAAGGAGGTGGTTACGAGGAGATATGATAGAGATGTTTAAGATAATGAAAGGTAGGGATAAAATAAGTGCAGACGAATTATTAATCAACAGAGTAGACAGTGATAGGACCAGGGGCCATCGCCTGAGAGTAAAGAAGAGGAGAGTTAAGATGGTGGTAAGGCAGGAAACTCTCACTCAGAGAGTAGTTAATGCATGGAATGGTCTTCCTGGAAAGGTAGTGGCAGCAGAAGAAGTAGATAAGTTTAAATTAGAATTAGATAGGTACCGGGAAGTTATGGAGATAGAGGGGTATGGGGACGTTGATAAGACTTTTCGGTAGTTTGAGTATCGATTGGTGATTGTGTACGGGGTGCTGTTGGTGGGGGTCTTGTTTAGGGGGGTTGTGTGGTTGATATGTGTTTTTAACCAAGTCCATGCCCCCTCCCCGAGGGGAAGAAAAGGAAAATAATAAAGAAAAATTGCAAAAATACTCAAAATAAATAAATAAATAAACAAAACAAAACAAAAAAAAAACAATTTCATTAATTAAAAACTTTTTTGGGCATTTTCTTCCTTGGATCTTGTGGATCTTGGGTTGGTGTGGTGTTCGCGCAGGCATGATGGGCTGAATGGCCTCCACCTGTGTTTAATTTCCTTGTTCCTTGTATGTATATGTGTGATATATATATATATATATATATATATATATATATATATATATATATATATATATATATATATATATATATATATATATATATATATATATATATATTGGGTGGTCGCTAGACTGCTGTTATTCTCAGGTTTTCTGTCTGTCTGTATGTATGTAATGGACAGCTCTGGAGGCCAGAGGAGTCAACCGAGTTTGATGAAACTTGACTGGTAGGTTCATACCAGGATCGAGTTGTATGCTTTTGAGCACCATTGCTATGGATGCTACCGTTGCCTAGCAACGGGACTTTGAAATTTTTGAAAAAATCCGACAAATATTTTTATATATATTTTTTCCGAAAATCGGCTTCCGCGGTTTTATGCGTACTATAATCAACCTCTTTGTCAAAAATTTCAGCCCAATCCGTGAAAAAACTGTATGACTAGTATGCAATTATATAATGACCACCCATGTCGCCTACCGGCTTGTGTGCATATATATATATATATATATATATATATATATATATATATATATATATATATGTATGTATGTATAAATACATATTATATATATATATATAAATGTATATGTATATATCTTCTTCTTCTTCTTCTTTCGGCTGCTCCCTTTCGGGGTCGCCACAGCGGATCATCCGTATGATCCGCATAGTGATTTGGCACATGTTTTACGCCGGATGCCCTTCCTGACGCAACCCTGGTCGCCTCTTAAGACACAGGGATATGGTACACCTATTTTAACCGGGGTATACACCGGCCCAGTACACTGGTACTCATTTCGCCGACCTCGGAAGGATGACAGGCTGAGTCAACCCCCTGGTGTATTAATTCAGTGGCCCAACGGGGCTTGAACTCAGGACCTTTTGGATCCTAAGCCGCTGCCCTAACCATTGCGCCAACACCAGGCATATATATATATATATATATATATATTTATATATATATATATATATATATATATATATATATATATATATATATATATATATATATATATATATATATATATATATATATATATATATATATATATATATATATATATATATATATATTTTTGGATTATACAATGTGCACTAGTTTTGCTTTTGTAATTACATCGAGGGGTTTTCTACATGCATCACATGTAGTATAACGACACTCAGATATTTTGTTTTGAGTATGTTTCAGTAGAATCCATGGACATCAGTAAATGGTGCACAATTTGACATAACGAATGAGATTTGAACCTGGTTTCTCAGCTGCATCATAGAGCAAGTGCTCAGATGGGAATTGCAATGTTTCCCCGAGAATGAGCTGACTGAGCGTTTTATTTATTTTTCCAATTCAACAGAATATAAAGTGAGGGAATATCACCCACCCTGACCTGATTGGAGGAAAACTGTCAACTCAGTCAGTCCAGTGTTTATAGTGCACATGTTGTCAAAAATTATAAAGCGCTCTCTTCCTTACATGCCAGGCCTTCGATGTTTACCTGCTCTAAGTATGTCTGTGGCATTAATTCCGAATGAAAGGGCTCAGTGAATTTGAGGATGATACGTTTTGCTCGGCCAGACAAGCCTCAGTACTGGATTGTTACACATTTTTCCTCGTGCTTATCTGAATTGTTAATTTTGAAGAAAAAATATTTTGAAGCAGCTACGAGTACGTTGGGGGCCGAGGAGTATGTAGCGTTGAGGATGTCACGACACGACACTGAGAATACCGCTGCACTTTGCCAAATGGTATTGGTGCAGATGCTGCCTTCTTGTGGTAACTAATGGTGGAGAGATTTTGTGCAGATGCCTGTCGTGGGGAGAATTGTAGTTCTCAGAGCTGATTAATTCCCAATCCCACTTCTTTGTGCCGATGTGAGTTTGGCTAATTGTGATTGGCCTGGCTGGTACAGTAACTTCCCACACCTGACATCCATTGCAGTTGCTGGCAGACTGCCATTTCTCTAACTGCTGTGGCTGGGGACGACTTGTGTGTGAACAAAATGCTATTTGATGTTGCTTCTGTTCTCCAGATGAGATTTCCCCAAAGCTGTGTAAAAGCCCAAAGTTCTCCCGCTTGCTCATGCTCGCAGCTTAAATGGACTCGTGGAGAGGTGTGAGGGTGACTGGGGCTTATTACGTGCCTAGGTAAGGCCCCACCTGTTCCACGGTAGCAACTGATGAGATGATGCATGCAGACCAAATGACCTGTCTATTTGTGAGTCTTTGTATACAAATAAAGAAGTGTATATTTATGCTTTCTTTATTTTTTACCGTCTCGGCAAACCATTTCCAGAGTGTATTCTGACCCTGTTACATGCACGAGGAATAACGACTTGAGTGGGCTCGTTGAGGACACTGGGAGGAGAAAGGTGGGGAAAGGAGGTGGTTGTGTTGGAGTGAATTCCTTAAGATAGGCCTGAAGAGTTCTCTGAATATGGGGTGGGGGGTTGGGGGGGGGGTGCGTGTCGTCTGCTAGGCTGAGTAGGGCAGGGCAATTTGAATGTTTGACACAGTTTACTGCCCTGGCGGGGAGGATTATAAATTGCCTCTTCTAAACCGTGTGCCCGAGCAGAGTCTTGATAGCTACCTTGCTCATGTGTAAGATGGCTTCCAGTGAACATGCTGATTAGCTGTCAGGGGCTGCCTCTGAGCCGCGGGAGTACAGCCTGATAAAAAAAAAACTGTAACCCTTTCCTTCCAACAACACACACTTGGCTGTTACCGGTGCTGAGCGGAGGACAACTCCATTTTGATTCTATGGCTGTTTGTTTTGCCATGCTATTTATTACCTGATGGGAGCTGCGTGTGTTCATGCATGCGTGCACATGTGTGCAGCGGTTCCAAACGTGATGCCACGGGAGGGGCTTCTGCTCCAAAAAATGACCTCTTCTGTTCCATAACGTGCCCTTAGGATTATTCTAGATCCATTTTAAGCTCCGTAGGGAATTATTAGGTTCGTATGGGACATTTCTATGTCGGAGTGGCAAGCGAATGTGAAAGCTGTAGGCTGTAGAGTGTTTGCCAAATCGCCTTTGCCCTGCCATGCGTGTGTGCGGCAAAGCGGATGAGAAAGGAGTGCTTCATGGAGATGACATTTGCTGCACTTGCTCCCGGGAGGCCGAGGCCTCCTGCCTGTCTGTGCTTCATGCTATCTTGTTTGTCGCTGCCATTAAGATTATTTCGGCGAGATACGAAGCCCTTACCTTATCCTTCACAGCATAGCTTTGGCAAGGGCCACCTGCGCATGTTGAGGACTCTCAGCATATACTGTATTATGTTAGAGGTAATATCTGGACTGCATTGCTCTTTTAGTCCTCTGTTTTACCCTCTTCGGCCCCGTCATCAGAACATCTCATCAGCTAATAAAGCAATTTGAAGCGTTTTAAGTACTCCAGTTTTTTTTTTTTTTTTTTTTTTTGCTTCAATTGCTTTGTTGCAAACTGGAGTAATATATTTTATTTTGAGGATTTGCCTCGGATATTCCAACAAATGTAGAGTATGTGCCAGCAATAGGCACTTCGAATAAACGCTCTTTTCTGCGACTCGTGATGTAAAGCGGTTTTTTATAGCATTTCTGCATGGATGCCTCACTGAATGGTGCACGGTATTGAATCCACCTGGATTAGTTATTTGTTCGTCTGACTCGCAGGGAGCTGAGAGCAACCCTCAGGGATCACCAATTGTATGTAAGAGGGACTGACAGATACAAATGTTCTTTGTATGTTTGTGAGGTTGATTTATTCTCGCCGAGCTAAAGTGCCAGGCTCCACGTATTTGTTTTCTCATCCATAAAGCACGTATCACAACAGAGAAGTTGGGGTGCGGAACTGCGGATGTAAGCTGGTAATACCACTGCTAAAGACCCGTGCGGGTACCCAGGACCTCCATTTGCAATGTGGCCGTTAGAGGATTATCTCATCACGCTGGAGGGGAGGGGGCAGGGGCGGGGGTAGATAACTCCAACCTCGTCTGCCCTACATCTTGGGAAGGAGAAATATTGCCACACAGACGTCGGGTGACATGAAAATGTTTGAATCATTCCTGATCCGTACCAGCCTGATGCATGGGTGCTTTCAAATTGCTTTGGCTCGGCTTACGGTAAGATATGCCGCAGGGTTTTCACAAGGGTTTCAGTTTGAATTTTGTATGTAGTGTTTCCTGCCCGGTTTTCAGACATTCCCAATTGTCACATCAGATGTGTGCACCACGGACATGAAATCTTATTTCCTTGTTTTACTTTACCTTTATCAGTGCAGCCCAACCGTGCTTGTTGATGCTGAGGAGGCTTATTACAACAAACAAGTGCCAGCTGGTGGGAAGTGTAGTTTGCTGTGTTCGTTTGAAGTTTCTGATGCTTAAGGATGAAAATGATGATCATGTGATTGTTGCTACATTGCCAGAAGCTGTTGGCATAACGACCTTCAGCCTCGATGAGCTAATTTGATATCGCGACAAGTTGCAGTCAAAAGTGATGCCATTGTGTCGATGTGGCAGTTAAACCCAAACCAAAGCTGTGCCGTGAACATTCCCGAATGCCCTGCGGTGTTCGGAAGAAATTGACCATTTTGGTGACATTTTCTGTTTAATGGCTCTGCCGACTTTCATCGAAGCTTGTCGCCTCAAAGGTAACCGGAGCTCAGTGTGTGGTGCCAGGTAGACTGTGTGAGCAGATGGCCAGGGCTGGGCGCACCTGGCTGTGCACAAAAAATGCCCGGCTCGTTAGGGGAAGATTGTGCCACTCCGGTGTGCAGATGCTACGTTTGCCGTTTGAGCGATTCTTCCTTTTGTACGCTTTTGTTTCGGTACATCATTCGATCGCCTTTTATTTAAACGCCAACCACTTCAGCTCCGATTCTGGCTAACAAGGAATAGTTTGTCTTGTACAGCTGCTGTGTTGAGAGCTTTTTCTCGCACGAATGTGGTGTTTTAATGGCATTTATGATTGTGAGGGCAAATCGTGTCATCGGAAA